>NC_050574.1:305872511-306058411 GCF_011100635.1 Trichosurus vulpecula | reverse complement strand
GGACTTTGCCTATAGGAGATACCTAAAAAATGTACAATGAATTGAATGAAACTGAATGTGCATTTCACGTCTTTCTTACTGTTTTTCTTTTCCCACTTATCTTTATTCTTTTTCCCAAATTCCTTTGTGAATAGTAATAATGATGATAAATATTTATGTTTGTTTTAAGATTTGCAAAATGATTCACAATATTATATCAGTTTATCCTTACCACCCCAGGAGGTAAGTGCTATCATTATCCCCATATTACAGACTAGGAAACTGAGGCAGATAGAGGTTAAGTGAGTTGCACTAGGGTCCGATAGCTACTAATTATCTAAGGAAGTGTTCCAGATTCTAAGTTCAGTACTCTATCCAGTGTGCCACTTGGTGTCTAAAATCAGAATTACAGAATTTGACAGTTAGAAAGGGATTTCAGAGTCCATCTAGTCTATTCATACAAGAATAAGTATACGCTATATAATATGTCTGACAAGTGTCCACCCAGCCTTCACTTAAAGGCCTCCAGTGAGGGAACCAGTAACTTCTTGAAACAGCTCATTCTACTTTTAGACAGTTCTGTCATTAAGTTTTCCCTTAGATGAAGCATACATTTACATCTTTGGGTTTTCTACTTGTTACTTATAATTCTGCCCCATGGAGCCAAGCAGAAGATGTTTAATCCCTTGTCACCATGACAACCCCTCAAATATTTGAGGAAAGTTACTGTGTTAATCCTACATAAGTAGTTGATCCTCCTACGGCATTGTCTCTCCTCCCTTTACAAGCCTGATTGCCTTCCTTTGTACATCCTCCAATATAAGACCAAGGTAATGAATTGTCCTTAAGAAATGTGACAGGAAGCCATGTTTCAACATCCTTTAACAACTGTGGTGCCCAGAACTGAACACAATGCTCCAAGTGTGATCTGGCCTTCTTAATAGTGCCTGGCATAAAGTAGGTACTTAAAATAATATTTTTATTGGCTGACAGACTGACCACAGTATATTAGAATAGAGTTATCAACTCCCTTGTTCCCCCCTTTGGGTGACTCTAAGATTACTTTATTTTCTTGGCTTTCCGATCGTACTGTGGAATCATATTGAACTACAGTCCACTGAAACCAAAATTTTTTTTCACCTGCTATTAGTCATGACTTTTCCACCTTATACTTATTACTTTTTAATCAATATTTACAATTTTCCATTTATCCCTATTATATTTCATCTTTTAGATTCAATTCAATATGATAGCTTGGAAAATAAAATGCAATGTGTCTATTCAAATGCCCCCTGACTCATAGGATTATTATGAGGAAAACCATTTGTAATCCTAAAGTGCTATAAGATTGCAAACAGCCTCTTAGTAGGTGGTTGCTAAGATATCCAATCTTAAAGGTCCTACTTAAGTTCTTCATCCTCCATGTAGTCTTTCTTAACCATCTCAGACTAAAACAATCCTTCCTATAATTCTTTTAATAGGGCTTTATATGTATAATTCATTTGGGAATTAGTCAAGCCCTGTCTCATATCCTTGCTTTTATTGTTATCTTAGAACTATTATTTAAATTCATTGTTATTTTACTTCAAGATTTTAATTTTTAAATTGCCAAGTTTAATATAAACTTTTGGAGCACTCGATTGTCTCATACTTCTTATCTCTGATGTGTCTTAGCAATCCCTTGTATAAGCACTTAATGTTTTATTTTTTTAATCTGACTTCTAATAAAGTACTCCCATACCTCACCATGGCCATGAGGTGGCCATGGATTTTTTTGTTATTGAAGACTATTTAAATGGTACATAAGTTCTGGCACATTCTACCTAGAAATGCTTTGAATAGATTCCTGGCAATAGATTATGTGTGTCTACTACCCAAGCACCAGCTCTGCTAAGTTCAGAGGCTCTTATTACCAGAGAGGCCACAGAATGATGAATTTTTAGCCACATTAGCAAAATTCCATATCCTTACATTTTGGAGTACTAATAGTTTTATACTATCCCCCTGACATCTCAAAGTTCAGATCATTTTTTCTCCCATGGAGTCCCCTACTTTTCTACAAAGTACAAAACTTGGGGAAAAACAGAAAAAGTTTTATTTAAAAGAACGATAGCTCAAAGACTGAGGACTTTTATTAGACACATATATTACAAAGACAGTAATACAGGCCTAGTTTGAGGAGGATAATGACCTTGCATCCTTCCCTTAAAATTTTTTTTGGCTTAAAATAATTTCCATCTATAGGAAAGAGGGATTTTTGAATTTATAACATTAAGTCGAATAGTTGTCTGGGACAAAAGGCTGCATATCACCATCAGATGCAGAGAAGTCTGGAGCAACTAAGGGAAATCCTCCACTCATATGCATATTCCCTCTAGAGAAGCAATTTCAGGCTCCAAGTACTTACTCCGTGGTCTTTATCCTCTCCAAACAATAGTTCAGAAGCCTCTGCTACTGTTTATATTTCACTACTCAGTCAAAAGACTTGTTGTTCAGTTGTTTCCATCATGTTTCATTTTTAGTGACCCCATTTGGGATTTTCTTGGCAAAGATAGTGGTAGGTTTGCCATTTTCTTCTCCAGTTCATTTTTCAGATAAGGAAACTGAGGTCAACAGGATCAAGTTTCTTACCCAGGATCATACAATTATTGAGTGAAACCAGATTTGAACTCAGGTAGATGAGTTTTCCTGACTTCAGACCTGGCACTCTGTCCCTGCAGCCACCTAGATGCCCAGCCAGATGACAAAATTAGTTTAAAGGAAAGACATTTAAAACAAAGTAGCATAGGTATGAAAAATAGCATTTGAACCATTTCCTCCCATAAATCTAAGGCAAATTCTCCAGTGAAGACATACATTATGTGTACAGAGAGTGAACACACCTAGGGAATACATGTGGAGAGGAAAACACAGATAAAGAATTTATGTGGCCAGGGTGGAGAGCTGAATGGTATAACACACAGGGAGGGATATGTGGCCAGGTGAGTAAATGCAAGGGGAAATGCTGCTTCTGGCAAAGTAATGTAACTTAGGTTTTCTTGTGGCATCATCACATAGCTGCCACTGGTTCTGCTTCTTGCTAGATGTTTGTATAGAATCTGACAGAAGTCATGTTCCCACTAGCTTTGAATTGTTTCTCTCTGGACAGTGTTCTGCTATTCTCATGGCTAAATGCCTCAGCTTGTCTTGTGGCTGTCAAGTTTCTCTCTGATACCAGCTTCTGCATTTCATCTATTTAAGGTAGGCCATCTCAGCTTCAATTTTCTAGGGTAGAATGACCTAGTGAAATGACCTAATGGGATTGGCAATTCTTTAGTCCATAGATGAGACTGTGAGTCACTACTCCCAAGCAAGGGGCAAAAGTCAGCATATTATTCCGAGGCTTATATCGTCTTTCTTTTGTACTTTATCTTAGGTTGACTCATATTCATTTACAACCATATACCCATTCAATTTAGAGCTAGGATTTTCGACCACCATCTCTCTTCTCTTCCAACTTTTCATTTAAAGAAATTTGAACTACAGCAGAACTAAAAGAAGGAGACATCATTCATTGACCTCCACTCATGTGGCTGGCATTCTTGCTTTTGTTTTAATGAACATCAATAAATCTCTCAGGACCTGAGCAGCCCAGCATATACATTAAAATCTCCAATGTGTTCTTAAACACCATTTTAATTCAAAAGACCAGAGAGGTTAATGAATCCCTCATGGTGGCACAGACATTATTTCAAATTCACTCCTCTTTATAGTAGAACACATTGACAGAGTTGTTAAATGCTTACACTTACTCCTTATATATCCTCCACCACCACTTTCTAGACTCTGATCATTTTTTCTCCTTTAAATTATCATAAATATCAGAAGGCCAGAGTGATAGAGCAACTTACCCAGAATGTGTTGTTGGAGGTGAGGTCTTCAAGGTGATTAGTAAATTTCTGATCACTGCATTAGCAATATTCTCCTTCTTCCAGATATATGTTGATATTTCCTCATATTGAAGTTAACTCTGTGAAGAAAAATAAATCTTCATTGAGAAATGTGATTTCCTCAGTTTGTTATACCTAGCACATACATGGTATGATAGAAAGAGCATTGGGCAGAGAGCATTAATAAACATAGGCTTTAGCCCTAACTGTTTCATTAATTAGTTGTATAACTTCAGTCTAGTCACTTCCCCATTGGGGTCCCAATTTCCTCATTTGTAAAATGATGAGGTTGGACTGTATGATCTCAAAGTCTCTTGCAATAAAAATTTATTGATCTGTTTGTATGATGGTAATCTAGTATTCACAAAAGGGTAAGGTGATAATCCAGGTCTTTGCTTTAGAAAGATAACTAAAGATTGAGAGTGCTGACTTCAAGTCTCCCTGTATTTTCTTTTTTTTAAAAAAAGTATTAATTAATTAATTTTTTACTCTTCTTGTATTTTCTCCTAGAAAAGCACACACACACAAAAATATCCAGATGAAATATTTGGAGAAAACTGAAATATTCAGAGATGCAGGTTTTGCCTTCAGTTAATGCAGCCAGTGAGTCAATAATCACTTATTAAATACCTCTATGTGCCAGGCAGGTTATGTGCTTTCTGGAGGAACCATGGCCCATTGAGAGACACTGAGGTAATCTAAAGATCATTAGACTTCACATTCAAAGGTCTGCATTCTACTCCAGGTGCTACTACTCACTCCAAGTCAATTCATGTTTTCATCCTCCGTGCCCTTATCCATCAGACTAAAATAATACTACTTGCACTCTCTACTTCATAGGGCTGCTGCGGGGGGCAAAAAGTAGCTATAAATAATTAAGTGCTCTATAAATGTGGGCTGTTGTCATCATTGCCACCATCTTATTAAACACAACGCCTTATAAATATGCATTACTAATAGTTCTGCTTTCATCTAGAGTCTTGAGATAGTATAACCATGATTCTGATTTAATGTGGTGTTTTGATTTCAAAAGGCATGAGTCTATAGATCCAAAATAGGCCTTTCTTTGGGATTCAAAATGATAGCCTGGAATTTAACAGCTTGTCTCGATCATATTTTTATTTCAGGAAATGCAAGTTTACTCATTATGGTTTTGATGGTTGGACAGGGTGGAAAATAATATAAGACTCATTCATTATCTATGTGGCATAACTCAGCATTGAATTATTTCACTGCCTACATTGATTCAAAGAATCTTGCGTTGGAAAGGGACTAGAGAGAGTAGCCAAGTCAAGTCATCTCTGAAACTTGAATCTATTTCTACTGCAACATAATAACAACCACAATAATCAAAAGTAACATTTATGTAGCATGTTAAGGTTTACAAAGTGCTTTATATATGTTATGTCTTTTGACAAAGAGTCATTCTGCCATCACTTAAAGATTTCTAGTGATGAAAGACCTACTTCCTCCAAGGCAGCCTCTTTTACTTTTGGACAGCTTTAACTGTGAGGAATTTTCACTTTATATCCAGCAGAAACTCCTAGCATGAAACAAGGAGTCATTTCTCCTAATTCTGCTCCCTGAGTCCAATAGACTAAACAACCTTATCCTTTCTTTGTACCTTTTATAAACCGATGAGGTGACAGCTATTTTGGAAACACGTTTCCTTGAAGAACACTGTGGGTAGAATAGTTTATGGCTAATAGAGACTAACTTTGAAAAGCTGCCTAGCTTTTCTTGGGTTTTTTTATTATTTACTACTTAATTTATTTGTTATTCTCTTATAAAATTATTTATACTTAATACATTAATTTATTATCCTATTATGCTGTAATTTACTAGCTATTAATGAAAAAAATAATTAGGTCTTTTCTCCCCATATTTCTTGGTAGGAATTAAAACATCACATTATTGCTCTTTCAAAAACCCCTCATGTGCAGCTGATTTAGTAGGAAATTCAGCAAGTTCTTATCTTGTCTGATTGCTCCATTGAGTGACCAAGGTGTTCTGGTGTTAAATAATTCTGCTCTGCCTTCTCCAAGGCCCATTTCAAATTATGCCTCTTCCTGACCATTCCAACACTCTAACCACATCCAATTTTTATCCTCTTATTTTTAGCACTTAATATATCACACTATTTCTCTGCATAAAATAGACACTTGATATATTAAATGTTTGAATTATTGAACTGAATAAAATTGCTATTTGTCCCGTGCCTATGGCTTAACTTTATTTAGCTAATTAAACATGGGAGCATTTCTTAAACATCTTGATTTCTATCACAGCATAGAGAACAGTGTCTAGAATGTATTAGATATTCAATATTGCTTGTTGTATTTTGTAATTGCAAATCAGGCCCCCCCATTATTATTAACAATACTACAATAATAGATAGCATTTACATAGTACTTTAAGATTTACAAATGGCTTTTCAAATATTATCCCTCTCTCAACTGGTATTACCCTTTTCCTATGGCTAGAAAAAAGTGTTCGCACCAGATTTCCTAACCTTTGAGATTTAGAGTCACATTTGAGGTGAAAATATTTTTCCTCTGCTACTCCTGCCCTTACTCTTCAACTCACCTTCTCTTCCATGAAGGAGGACTATCCTCTACACATGCTTTTTAATATGCCGTTTGGCAACTTCTCTCCACCCTCATAAACCAATTTTCTTTCAATCTATTTTCTTTGCATGTTCATTTCACCTTCTTTAACTTACAGAAGCCTTATTTTCTCTAGATTTTGCCCCTTCCCTGGCCAACCTTCCTAATGCCAGTCTTCTCTTGTGTATTGAATTGAGAGGAAGAATCAGCAATCATGTAGCTATGCATGTGGTATATATATATATATATATATATATAGATATATATATATATATGTATATATTTACATGTATATAACTTTATATATTTATTATTAATTCATAAATTACTCTAATGTTTGCAAAGTGATTTATATATTAAGATGTATTTGAGTTCTTATTTGATATTGTAGTATTAATGTGATGGAAGATCTTCCTCACCTATTCAATAGGCCTCAGGTGGGGCCTAGGTGGGAAATGCTGATTATATCTTTGTTTGTAAGTAGACCTAAATCCCCTACTTACTGGGTGCTAGACAGATGTGGACATGAAGCCCTAAGTGGAGTTACTAAGACCAGAGCCAATGGCATGTACACTGAGTTCTAGTCAATCATGAATTCAGCCAATCAGAGACCTGAGTTCTAGCCAATCAGATGCTGGCTAAAACTGTACAAAAAGACACCCAAGAACTGGGAGCAGCTGAACAGAGAGCAGCAGGATTCAGAAGCAGACATCAAGAAGACATTGAGGCAGCAGACTTTGAGGGAGAGCCAGCATCGAGAGAGACACCAGAGCAGAGAGTGCAGAAGAAGAGAGAGCTGCAGAGATCAAGGAACTCACAGTAGCAGAGTTTTCAGGACAGAGTGCAAAGCAGAGAGTTAGAATTCATGGGTGATTGTTTACAGGAAGGGGGTAGGATTACAGTATGGCCTGGCTCCTTGCTATAATACTTTGTTATAATTTTCTTGTTGCTACATTGAGGGTGGGCTTACTGGTTTGAAATATAATTGCTACTATATGGAATTGGAATTATTGGTCCTGGGATTGGATTCCCTCGTGTATAAATAAATGTTCTACTTCCTCTGCCTTCTATCTAGAGAATTTCTTATACTTGAGAACCCAAACATTCAGGAACATTCATGGTCATCTTTGAGGTCATGTATCTTGCCTTACTGCTATAGATACTCACAAAAACCCTGGGAAGAAGGTGATTATTACTGTCCCCACTTTATAGATGAGGAATGTAAGATTTTTCTAGGGTCAGATAAGCAACTGAAAGATGATTTGAATTCAGGTTCACCTGATTCTGAGACTAGCCATTAACTGCCACCTAGTTGTCTAAGGAGTCAACATGCTCCTTGTTCCTCTCTGACTCCTGCATTGTGTAATAACATTTTTTTGTCTTTGATTTCCCTGTATTAATTTTTATTATTTGTGGGTTCATAGTCATTGCTCTTTTAACTTTTGGTTTAACTAAGTCTATTTTCAGCTAATATTGTCCTCACATGACCAAAACCTGACACGGAATAATATTGTTAAGGGAAGGCTTTTAAAATTCTTGAGACAAAACAAACAAACAGAGGGAAGAAGGGAATGAAGCATCTTTAAAACCTCCCGATAATATTTACTTGTGGAAGAATTTCCCTTATACCAAGTCTACATGACATGTAACTCCCTTCCTCTCAAAAGATCATTGTGACTTCTTTAAAATGTAGTGTTGTAGTTTTAAAAGTGTAAAATTTTGCAAACTCAGTGTTTAATCTGTAACTTGTAATAGCTTACCTACAGAGTCTGTTTAAGTAGGTTTGTGTCCTTAGAGGTGAAAAGCTGATAGATTATGGTCTGATAAAGGAATTTCTAAATTCTTGGACATGACAGTAATACATTTGTTGGCAATAGCAAGATTGAGGCTATGACCATCTGAAGTGGAATGGAAGAGTTGTTCTTGGGAGGTGAACAGGTGGAAAAACTGAGTGATTAGGGCATTTGAGGGAGAATCAATGTGAGGAGAAAAATTGTAAGCCAGGTATCAGATTCATTGAGGAAAAGAGAGTCACCTGGATGGGGGTTGGGAGTGGTCTTTAGACAACAATTACCTCCACGATTTTGAACTTCATAATTCTGCTTTCTGATCACAATCTTTTGCGCTTCCATCTTTCCCTCTGCCTCACTCCTCCTAATCCTATTTGTCAACCTCATTTGGACCTCCTCCCTCTACCTCTACCCCTCTCATTTCTTCTAGTCCATCATCTCTGTTCTGCCCAAATTGTCATTCTCTGAAGTCACGATTATAAATGGACAAATCAAAGATGTATTGTACTTTAACCCCCTGAATCTTTTGTTACCCCGCGTGCTTCTGCTATTTATACCCATCCAATATCAAACCTGGGTCAAACCTAAGACAACCCCAAATAAACTTTCACAATCTGCTGCCTCTCTTCTACTCCTAAGCTGCTAAACCCACCTGGAGGAAGTCATACAATTATTCCAAATGAGTTCACCAAGATTATGTGTTCTGAAACTCAGCAAGGTTCTCAGAAATGCACAGGAATTCTCAAGTTCCTCCCTGAAAGATTCTATCTTGCTTTTTCATTGGCTACTCCAAAATTTCTCCTTTTTCTCCATGTTTTCAAGACAATCAAACCCCTCTATTTTAGCAGATGACTTTGCCTCTTAATTTTGTTGAGAAAATTGTGGCTATCTTGAACTACCACATCTTTCCTGCTCAAAAGCCCTCTATTTCTCTACCCATCCTTTACTCTTTTGCTTTGTTTTTTAGGGAAGAGTTGGCCCTTTTGTCAAAACCAACTTTTCTATATGTTCCCTTGACCTCTTTCCATTATCCTACTAATCATTTCCTCCCTCTCCTTATAACTTCTACTTTTCCTCATCCCTTAAAGCTAGCATCTTGTGTCATTCCTTTTACTGTCAAGTTCCAAAGAGAGTTGTCTATACTTAGCATATTTTTCTTCCTCCCTGTCCACTCATTTACCAAGATCTTACAATCATATGTATAATCCCATCAAAATACTAAATATTTTCCCTTGGTTAGGAAACAAGTATTTATTAAACACTTAATTTGGCCCCTCACAATAAGCCTAGGGATAGGTGTTATTATTATTATAACTGTATATTTGAGGAAACTAAAGCAGATAGAGGTTAAGTGACTTGCCAAAGGTCACAGAAATGGTGTCTGAGGCTAGATTTGAACTCAGGTCACCTAGCTGCCTCTACTTTTAGAGAGTACTAATGATCTTTGAATTGCTAATTCCGGGAGCTTTTTAAAAATCTTTTTAAATATTTCTGCAGTTTTGGACACTGTCATACAGTCTCTGTTTCTTAATATTCCCTTCTTTCTTCATTCCAGAGAGACAATTAATTCTTAGTTTTCCTTCTATTTGTCTGACTGCTTGTTCTCTGTTTCTATTTTGATAGTTCCCTCAAAAACCTTTCTTGAAAATCCAATTCTCACACAGTAGGCACTACATAAATGCTTATTTCCTTCCCTTTTCCCCTGCAACTTACAGATCAGTCACCCTAATTTAGGTCCTCATTAGTTTCATCGATAATATTAATAACCTCCTAGCCTTCCCTTTCTAATATATCTCTAGAGTTGCCAGAATAATCTTTTGAAGGTGGGAGTCAGATCATTTTATTGAAGAGCTAAAAAATTCACATAGTAATTACTTATAAAAATGTTATTGGCTGAGTTATTGACCTAAGTGGCTTCTTTTGTTTTTAGTGTAGAATGTGAATTCCTTCCTCAGATATTCCATAGTCTGAAAAATAATCTATTTTTCATCACTCTTAATATACTCTGTTCCAGCCAAATTAAAACTTGATGTTCCCTTCCTTTCCTTACAAGCTATCTCCCATGCCAGGATGGGATCCTTCCTTATCTTATCCTCTTAGAATCCTTAACTTCTTTTAAGAGGCAGCTCAATTGCCCTATCCTCTGTGGAAACTGTTTTTGTTCTTCCCTCATCCACTGAGTGTTACTGTGTTCTAATTCCACAAATTACCTATGTTCACTTGTTTATGTGTATTAAGTAATATCTCAATAGAATGGAAGTTTCTTAGGGCAAAAGGCTATTTCATTTCTTGCGTTTTTCAAGAGCTAATATTGAGCCTAATGGAATAGGAGAGTAAGCTCTGTATTTTCAGGTCTCAATTGTGCTATGAATTCTATGGGCAGTTAGGTTGAAGTAGATAGAGTGCTGGGCCTGGGGTCAGGAGGACCTGGGTTCAAATCTAGCCTCACACTCTCACTTTATGTGACCCTGGGTAAGTCATTTAACCCTGTTTGCCTCAGTTCCTCATCTGTAAAATGAGCTGAAGGAGGAAATAGCAATCACTCCAATATCTCTGCCAAGAAAACCCCAAATGGCATCATGGAGAGTTGGACATAATTGAAAAATTACTTAACAAGATGAATTGATCATTGGATCATAGGAAGATTGGTAGGCTCTCTAGGTCACTTTGGTCCTCTGGTCTTTCATCGCTATTCTGTCTTGGTAGTCCTCAGTTCCTTATGCCCTTGGAATAGCTTGCCTCTTCAAGTCTCTCTTCTCTCTACATAGCATTACTGGCATGTTTTCTAGAAGCTCGACTAAACACTAAAGCTTTTAGCACATTTCTCCAGTCTGTCTTTGTCCAGACTATGCCAAGACATCAGTGACTGATAGAAGTAAGAAACTTCTCATTTTATTCAATACACTCTTTCAGCTGACAGTGAAAGGACCAGAAGACTATTAAATCTGGAGGCCTAATTGCCAATTAGCCCTTGCTCATCTTGTCTCAGAAATCATCTGTACTTTAGCAGCTGTTGAATGAATGTGGCCTTCAGCATTGTTGGCTAATGTTCATGTTATATATCATTTTTTTCTTAGACCCTTGGGCCCCATATTGGTTCTTTAGATGATACTCTAATCTTAGAAGCATAGAAGGTTAAGGCTCAAATTACTTTAGAGAAAATTTCATCAAATTAATTATTTTTATGCATGAGGAAACTGAGGCACAGAAATAATAGCAGACTCACAGGAGAGAGCTATTTGCAGAGTTAGGATTAGAATTTAAGTTCTTGACTCCCAAACTTGTATTCTCAAAAAGCTATATGGCCTTCCTTATTTTTCCCAGCTCAAGCTGTGACTATAGCTGTAGTTCTACTTCTTCAAACTAACTTGCAAAAATATGAGGTGTGATTTTGTTAAAGGAAAAAAAAACATTACCAGCCCCCAAGCCCCAAATTGATGTATGCAAGAAAGTGATGTTCCATGTGTATTTTAATATTTCTGAATTCAAAGATAATGTTTTTTTCATTGGTGACTTCCTTCATCAAAGTAGAGGGAAATCCTTGGGAGTTTTTATTTGGACTTTAAATGTAGCTCTGGATATAGAATTAAGAATCCTATGGCCAACCTTTTGACAAACATTACCAAGCATCAGCAATCTTGGTCTGATCCTCATATTTCAAGCATACTGACCCTCTATGGAATCATACCCTGAGCATTCCCAGCTCATAAGATCTGCCCAGAAAAGGGGATTGGCTGTCATACCCTCCAAGAATCCACAATCTCCTTTGTATTAGAAAGAAATATTGGAGGAAGGCTTGAGTGGAAGCTCCATGTCTACACATACAATCAATTTCCCCCTTTTTGCCAGATAACTGTATTGAATTTAAAAAAAAAAATGTGTGTGTGCATATGTAGAAAGTGTTAATCCATTCAGCATGGCATAATCTACCTGTTTGGATTACCTTTGAAATAGGCAAGTATCATAAATATTCATAATAATATTCATTCTTAAACACAGGGTACTAAAGAACATATTTAGCACTTAACTAATACCTGAATACACTATACCAGGGGTGGGGAACCTGTGGCCTCAAGGCCACATGTGGCCTTCTAGGTCCTCAAGTGAGGCCGTTTGACTGAGTCCAAGTTTCACAGAACAAATCCTTTTATTAAGGGAATTTATTCTGTGAAGTTTGGATTCAGTCAAAAGGCCACACTTGAGAACCTAGAGGCCCACATGTGGCCTTGAGGCTTCAGGATCCCCATCCCACTATAATGCCATTGCACATTTCTGTTCTTATTCATCTAGTCTTTTATAGATAAAGCATGTAGGCTTTGCCCACTTCATCTCCTCATCCCTTGAATATCCTCCCTCCTCACCTCTTCCTCTTAGACTCCTTAGCTTCCTACAAGGCTTAGCTCGGGTGCCAGCTCCTTCAGGAAGCCTTTCCTGATGCCCTTGGTTGTTAGAACTCTTTCCTTCTTTCTTTTTTTTATCTCACCTGTGTAATTGCTGTGTCTTTCAAGAATAATGTTAGTTTTCCAAGGGCAGATACTACTTTTCATTTTTGTCTTTGTATTCTCAGTACCTAGCACAGTGCTGCACACAAAGATGTGTTTTAAATACTTGTCAAGTGGAATATTTCAACTTTGAAAACTTTTTTTTCAAAAAGTAACTATTATAAAAAAAAAATGAAACTATTAAGCAAGGTAAGTGCTGTTTTTTTTCCTCATTCAGTGACCTGGATGTTTTGTTTTTCTTTTTTCCCCTAAAGCAGTCATATGTCATTATATTAGTTCTAGCACAGTGGCTTACATGTTTTATGTTTGCGCAGATTTGTCCAAGTATCAGAAATTAATATTTACCATTATTAAAAAAAGCAATGTTTTCCTTTGATAGGTAAAATCCCATTATAGCTAATAATGACAAAGAAGTGTTCTGTTTAAGAAAGCTGTTTCCATGTCCTGGGTGACTGGCCTATAGCAACCATGGTTTCTTGATCTAATTATTGTAAATCCTCTACTCAGATTAATCATGTGTTATATGGAATTTCTTCAGTCCTTGTTCAGGTAATTGTTTTTCTGCATTAGGGAGGTTTCTGGCTGACATTATTTTTATAATAGGTACAATGTAAATAACGTTTCCTTTAGTCATTAGGAGAGAGTTGAACTATATCTGAGCTCTTTACAATTCTTTTGTCCTATTAGTAAGTCGAATTTACTTTTAAAATTCCTTACTATTCCCAACTAAAATACCATAACCGCTTACACCCCACACACATACACACACTGTATAGACTCTCAAAATTGACAAAAATATGTGGGACTTTGGTGGAGAAAAATGTATGTATGTGATATTTTCCTTTTCACCCTGCTAGATTCAAATATTTTGACTTTCAGCTCTGTTTTATCTATGTGTCTTAAAGACTAGGCATGTGGTATCTGACAAAGCAATTATTTAAATACTAGTCCAATAAATCCAAAAGAGACCTAACTATTAGTTTTGGCATCTGAGGTAGATAGTAAAAGAATATTACCAGAGAGAGCCACTTGAGTTCCCCTATATCAACTTTATAATTCATGATATGAAAAATCATACAAGGATTAACAAAGACAAATTCAATCATGGAGGTTGTAGTGATTGCAGGGTGTAGTGAGGGGAGAAGCGGTGAGGCAGAGAGAATAAAATGTTTGACAGGACAGGATAGGGAAGAATCAGGATGAGTAGAAGCTTATACTAGTTGAATACCATTCTGGTAGATCAAGAAATAGCCCATCAAGTAGATTCCTATTCTGACTAATTATACTTACTAACTAGGTACTAAATTCAATTGCTTCTATGTTGCTTAAGGAACACAAGTATTTTCCAAGTTTTGGTACCCTGGAATAAAACTCTGGTCACCTTTTCCTAGTTAAAATTTTGACTCAAAAATTTTAAAGTTTCCATGGAGTTTGTTACAATAACCCTGTACCCTTAGAAACACATTTTTTTTTTTTGCTTTCACTTGCTTTTGAGAAAATTTAAGAAATTGGTTGCCAAGCAACAATCATGAACTTTTTTTTCTGAAACAGGGAAAACCATTGTCAATTCAAAGTTAAAGAGAACATGTCCCTCAAAACTTTCTTTTTCTTAATCAGAAAAAATGTACAATAACTGATCTGTTAAATTATTAAACTACTTCTAGGCATGTAAAATTTTGGGTAGTTTGTAAGCATAACTTCAAATTAGTGGAGTATGTAAGAAGTGTCCTATTACACACAAAAGATCTTCCAGGTCATATGATGCATTGAAAAATGACACTGCATCCAAAGACCTATGTATGAATACTACCCTGGCTGTTTACGACCTATGTGACCTTGTTAAATATGGAGTTGGAGATCCTGGGTTTGAATTCCAGCTCTACCATTAGTACTTTAAAAAAATATTTTGGTGAAGATAATTTCACCTCTCTGGGACTCAATTTCCTTTTCTTTAAAATGGGTGAAGGAGATTGGGCAAGATCATCTGTAAGGTTGCTTTTGGCTCTTAAGTCTTATGGTAAGTAAAAACAATTTCTCATCAATAAGAAGAAAAGGTCTTTCCCATCTCTTACTAATCATGGTGGAGTGAAAGAAGGTTTCCCCTAAGATTAAGCAACCATTGCACAACTAAGTGTTTGCTGGAAACCAAGTTTTGCCTTTTAAGTATCTCTAGTACCTCTAATTAGTACTGTGATTTAAAAAGCAGATACCTATTTCATAGACAAGATCACCTGTAGACTCCATTGTTAAGTAGGAGGAGTTTACCTCCTTCAGCACTTTCATTTTGAGCAGCTTCTCTGCTGGGTTTGACTCCATGAACATCATATTGTCCTTCTGTATCAAATTGAAAGCACCATGAGGTTTAGGATTGTCTTTTCTTCTGGTGGCACAAAGGATAGAGGACCTGGAGTCAGGAAGACATGAGTTCAAATCTAGACAGACATTTACTATCTATATGACCCTTTTTAAGTCCCTTAATCCCTGTTTGTGTCAATTTCTTCATCTGTAAAAAGGGAATAATAATATCAGCTACTTTGGAGGGTGGATGTGAGGATCGAAGTAGTAATAATGTTGAAGTGCTTACCACATAGTAAGTGCTGTGTGTTATTTATTAAGATTATGATTTTCACGATGATGATGATTATCCCCAATACTTAACAGAGTTCCTGTCACATATTAGATGCTTAATGAATATTTATTTACTGAATACTCAGCCTACCCTATTGTGTCTTTTCCCCATCTTGAGAGCAGTTTCCTTTTTTTCATTGGTCTACTTGGCATACCCCCTAATATGTCAGTATTTCCTCTCCTCCTAATATATTATTCCTATAAAAGGAGTTGAGTATTTGTTATCAATTATTTACCCCTCAGTAACTCTTTCAAGGGGTAAATTAATCATTCACTCTGAGTAAGGAATTAAAGGCTTTATCTATCATGAAAAAGAATTTATTTTGTATGAACTGGTTGGAGAAAAATTGTGAAGTCAAGGGGAAGGGAAGCATTTTTTGGTATCCTGAAATGTTACCATCTACACAGCCATCTATTTTGCCTATATAGTGTAGGGTGTGTTCAGGGAATACTAGTTCCTCTGGTGTGAGGACTTCTGAGCCTTTTTCAGGGCTGTTTTCCACCTTTGGTCTCAACCTGACCCACCCATCTCTTACAGGTGACTCCAAGAAGCTGAAGTATGTGTATTGGCAACACTCCTGTAAACTATTTTGGCAGATGGGTTAAACAAGTTTGAAGGTAACAGAGAAGTCTCAAATCCATCAGTGAGTTGGGTGGTGGTGGTGGTGGTCTACCCCAAGCATGTGAATACCTCTTTGATTGGAATGGGCAGGTGAGAATGATTTATTACAATGTCCATGAAAGAGGCTACAGTAGGTACTATGGAGCACTTACAGCTTGGTTTGACATTAAAGATATCAAGGTCATTGTAGGGTTGGAATTTCCCTGCACAGGTATATCCATGGATCCTCTCCTCCCCCAAATAGTGGGGCAAGTTCAATACCAGAGAAAGACAGGAGCTCCAGTATGATTATAAGAGAAGTTTAATGATCATAATGGGTTACTTACCATAGGGGTAGAATGATGGATCCCTGCCAAGAGTTTAATATCATCAGTCTGGGACAATAGCCAGACAATTCAGCAGATCCCCACAAAGACCCCAGGAAAGCCCACTTGCAAGAAAGCTCTATGCCACCATTATCAGTGCATAGGCTCCTACCATGATGAACCCTAATGAGATCAAAGAAAAATTTTATGGAGACCTGGATACCCTCAACATCAATGTGCTGAAAGAAGGCGAGCTTATATTCTGGATGAATTTAATGCAAGAGTGGGCACAGATTGCCATATATGGCATGGAGTTCTTGTGAGGAATGGAGTCAGAAATAGGAACAGCAATGGTCACTTACTACTGAACATTTAGGCATGCCAAGAACTTCTCATCACCAAAACTATCTTCTGTTTATGTAAACACAATAAAACTTCATGGATTCACCCTTGCAGCAAATATTGCATTTAATAGACTATGTCATTATAAAGAGAAGAAACAGACAGGATGTGAGAGTGACAGAAGTGATGTACAATGCAGAATGCTGGACCAATCATAGACTTATCCTCTCCAAGCTAAATATTCACATTCAACAAAAGCAGTGACCCCAAAGCAAGATGACTACCAGAAGACTTAATCTCAACAGATTAGGGAGTTTCTCAGGGCAGGAACACTTTGTTCCTAACTTGGAAGAAAAACCAAACCAACACATAGTTGGCAACAGTGGAGTAGAAAAGAAGTGGGTTGTTTTCAGAGGTTTGGTGGGCAGTGCTATATTTACTCACCTGGGCCAGAACACTCACATACATTGAGACTGGTTTGATGAAATGATGGGGAAATTCAGAAGCTAATGAACAAAAGTAAAAAGAGAATTCTACAAGGTTTACCAGCAGCATACTTTACCCAGCTCCAAGAAGGTACCATTTAACTCCATCAAAAGTAAAGTAGAAGCAAAGATTAGAATGCCGATGTCATTGTTGTATGCCTATGAAACCTGGAGGGTATACCAGGGGCATGTCTGGAAATTGAATCACTTCATTTGGACTTGTCTTCGCAAGATTCTGAAGATCACCTGGCAAGACAAGGTACCAGCCATTGGAGAGTCACAGGTCCTTTCTTGAGCTAACCTGTCAACCTTTCAAACTCTACTGCAGAGAGTGCAGCTTCAGTGGGCTGGCCATGTTGTTTGAATGCCAAATGTATGTTTGCTTAAAAGACTATTTTATGAACAACTCATGCAAGGAAGGCATTCACATGGATATCAGAAGTGATACAAGGACACTTTCAAGGTCTCTCTGAAGAACTTTGGAATCAATTGTGCAACATGGTAGACAACAATAAAGGACCACCCAGCACTGTGTGATTGCATCAAAGATGGCACTGTGCTCTGTGAGTGAAGCAGAATTGCATTACCCAAAAGAAGGGTGAGATGTACAAATTTAGTGACTTCTCCACACCAAATGCTCATTTGGAGTACTTGTGCCCAACCTGTGGTAGTCTTCTGAGCTTGTATTGGTCTCATCAGTCACAGTTGGACACATTTACCTTGACCCCAACATAGTGATGTCATTTTAGTCCTCTTTGAGAACAAAGGACAACAAGCATATAAGACCAGCCTTTGTTTCAAACAAGACATTATTTGGAATGAATTCATTTTTGCATTCAAATCCACCCATTCATCCAACGATTCATGCATCTATCCATCAAGTCATATTTTTTGAGTGCCAAGGTACTAGCCTGAGGCTTAGGTCATGGTGACAAAAATATAAAATGTGATGCCATTTTGGTTACCTTGAAAGATTGATATATTTTAGTAAAATCATATAATTTGTATAAAATGTGTACAAATATATCTGTTATTATAAAATTTATATTATATAAAATATATTATATGTAATATCATACATAACAATATTTAATCTGCATGATATATGATATAGTAACTCTACAAATCTAATTACATATAAGACATATACAAATAATTATATCTAATTCATTTAAGCAAGCATAATTATGTATGCTAATTTTTACATATGAACATAAATTCAATTTCACAGTAAACTGAAAGCAACACATAGTATAGGTGAGGATCTATATGGATGAATGGTATCTTTTGAAGACACTCTTATAGCTATAGCAAATGTTGGTTCTTTGGAGGCCAAGGGAGAGCGAGATTCTTCAAAAAATAAAAGATGATTTAAAAACAAAGCAAAATGAGTGTCTCCACATTGAGGAATGCCTATACTAACTGCTTTATGAGTTATATGAATATATTTGTCATACATTGTAATACATATAATGTATACATACAGAATAGTGTAATGTACAGTAAAACATTGAAAATATGAGGAATTCAGGAAAGAGGTGAAAATTTTCTATGAATTGAAGAGTGAAGAAAGCAGAATCAGGAGAACAATATATCCAATCACTATAATAATATAAATGAAAAAAAAAGCATTGTAAGGCATGTGAATTCATAGGAATTGCATTGACAATTGTTTTATCCCATGTAACAGATGATAAAACTTATTTTCTTTCTTTCAGTAGACATGGTATAGGGGAGAAAATGGCTAGAGTCCAAAAGATCTGGGTTCATGTCCCACCTCAGATACTTAATAGCTTTGCTAGTCACTTAGCCATTCTTCAACTCAGGTTCTATTCTATCAAATGAGGAGTTAGGTTTGCATGGCCTCTAAGGTCCTTTTGCTCTTTCAATCTGTGATCCTATTACTTCCAGCACAGAATGCTGCATACATCCTCAGACAGATTTTTTTTTTCTTGGCCAGTTTTACTTAACTTTTTCTTTCTTTCAAAGCAGGGTTGAAACAAAAGGGAAACAAGGGAAAATGGGAAAGGGGGAAATAAGAGAGAAAACAAGCTGATCTAGGCTGAGAACTCTGACCAGAGAGCCCCTCACTGAAACCTCAAACCCAAATCAGCTGAAAGTAGTACTGTGTCCCCATGTCTTATCATGACCCTAGGAAAACACGAGAATATTTCTTTTTCTTATGTAACTTAATGATCATTAAACTAAATTATATTTGTTTATTTTTGTATTTTCATTAGTTATTTTTAGATTTAATTCCCTGATAGCAAATCATAGTAACAACCATAACTCTCTGTTCTGCTTGAGATATCAGTCTTCAGAAAACAAATTGAATCAAAAACAGATAAACCAGTAGCCACAGACTAAGTTCTGCTTGGAAACTAAAACTAGAAAAGGGAAGGAAAGACACAGAAATGAAGAGAAGTAATCCATCTTAAGTGGATTTTTTATAGAACTGCTTTATGGTTTCCTTTAAACCCCCTCAAGTGACCTCAGATTCTTTGCTGGGGCTATTTTTTCTTCTTATTCTTCCAAATGTCTCTTGCTGACGTTTATACTGACTCAGCAACAGTTAAACTCTTCCCAGGGCAGAAACTTAATATGCCATACAATAACTTCTCAATGATGTAAAATCTTGTATTGTTTCAGTGGAAGATTGGCCTTGAACAGTTGCTTAGGATTTATGATAGCGCTGATGGAAGATGTGGAACATGCCATAGTACTCAGCAATTCCACTCCAGGGTTACTCAGGCAGGCTCTATTTGGATTGATTGTTTAGTAGCTGTAAAATCCTCAAATATTATTCTTACCACTTATGTGCTCATGTGTGTTCTATACCACTATTCAATGCACTCTTTCCTAAATGCTTTGATAGGGCCAGCCCTATGAATGAAAATGCTATATCCATCAGTTTGCCAATAAATATTTGTTTTTAAGCTCCCACTACATGCCAGGTATTGTCCTAAGAACTGGTGATACAAAAAAGTGGGGCAAAAAATAATTCCTGCCCTCAAGGAACTTCCAATCTAATTGGGGAAGTGACAACACAAAAAATGAAGCTGAAAAGGGGGTGGTATACCCAATATGAGAGCATGATGAAGTCCACAGGAAGGTAGCCAGTGGAAAATGAAGAGATGACTTCCCTGGTAGCCCTCCTTAGTTGGAAGATCTGGTAGGATCTCTCTACTGTCCACCTACCACACACTCCAATCAGAGAGGGAAGGGTCCTACAGTTGGGAAAAACAGACTGTGTATTAGTTCCATGGCTGTTGTGATCTTACATGTATGATAAGCATGACAAAGCCCATGAGTGCAGCCAGAAATGAAAAGATGTGATTTTACACATACCCAAAGTTCTATCCTTAACAGACCAGAAATATTCCCTACTCAATCCTGATTTGAGTTTGAAAATTCCTAAGGAATGTTTTAGGGAAATTTGTATATTTCAGCAATGTATTCAATATATTCAGATAGCATGCATAGGGTCAGCATAGTATAGTGTTAGACTTCTGAGCTTAGTATAAGGAAGAACTTAGTATCTATACGATCTCTGACAGTAGCTCTATGACTTACCAAACCACATAACCTCTGTGTCCCACAGACAGCTTCCTAGGATGTATCTGATGGGGTACAGGAGCTGGGAGCCCCCTTGGATTCTCCTTGAATCTTTGCACTTGACCAGGCTTCTGTCTGAGGCCATAAGCCTTTCATTATTACTTTATTATTCATTATTCATTATTACATTATTCATTATTACTAAAGTAACAATCTTTGTTACTTTTAACCTACCCTAGCCCTCCACTGTTTGGCTAGTTTCCACCCTTGATCCTGTCAAAGTGTCTATGCTCAAATCTGTTACCCTTAAACTAGCCTGGCTCTACATGGTCTGTTATCTCCAGGCAGCCTTCAGGTACTTCCTATCCTTAATCCCATTCTCTTGGTTCTTGGAGTCTGACCTCACCCCAGTCTCATCAACTTCCTCCTTAGACTCCTCCTCCAGACCCTCCCCAAACTCCTCCTCCCATCACCCCAAGACCACCCTAGATCCCTCCCACAATCTTTCTGTATTTAAGTTTCATTTTGCCTCCATGAAGGTGCTCAGATTCAATCTAACTCAGACAGAATCTGGCCCGCTTGTGAAAACATGTGTCATAAATGGTGAGATTTCGTAAGACTACCTATTATGGCAAATCTTTAAACTTTGTTTTTCTCTTTGATTGAGAAGGCTTGAATCGAATTCAAGCAGGACTTGGCTTGTTGGTATTTTGGGGTCTGAAGCACCCCTAAAGAAACATGATTCCCTAACCTCATCATATCACTCAATGTCAACAAGCATTTATTAAATGCTGACTGTGTGTCAGGTACTAAGCCAGGCTTTAGAGACAAAACACCAAAGAATAACAGTTGCTGCTTTCAACGAGCATGATAATGAGGGGAGACAACATGCACATAGATAAGTATATATGGGTTATATTAAAAAATAAAATCAAGTTAATTTGGGGAGGGAGCTGCTGAGGAGATTGTGAAAGGCTTCATGTAGAAGATCTCAGGGACTGAGTTGAGTCTTGACAAAAGTAAGAGATTCCATGAGATAGGGGTGAGATGGAGTGTCTTCCACATTTGGGATATAACTTTTAAGTGACATATTTTTAAGAGTTTCCTACACAGATGCTAACAAAATCGCAAACTTTTCATCATGCCTGGGGAAGAAAAGGGGAGGAAATGTTGGCAGCCCCCTATTGTAACAACCATTATCTATCAATCAGTCTTTTAAAGACATTCTTCACCTAAAAGAAAGAAGAATCATGAAGGAATAGGAAACACAAAAGGGTAAGTTTTGATAAGAGTAAAGGAAAGTAGGGGTGCATGGATCCTGTTGAGGTTTAGGGGTGCTGGGACCCTAAATAGCAACATGTGAATTTGAATGAATTTGACCCAAGTCTTCTTTCAGCCAAAGAAAAGCTAGGTTTATTATTCTTAAGGAATCTCAACTTTTGAATTGCTAATGCAAGAGGGCCAGATTGAATCTAAGCATTTTATCGGAAACAATATGGATCTTATATACAAAAAGACTGTGGGAAGGATCTAGAGCGGCCAAATACTCTGGGGTGACTAGAGGAGGGATGTAGGGAGGATCTTGTGGGAGTGGCCAGTAGGTTGGGGTGACTGGAGGTCCAACACCTAGACCAAGAGAATGGGGTCTAGACAGGATCAAGAGTGGGAAGTAGTCAGGGGTGATCCAGAGGTAACAGACAATGGAGGGCTGGGAACAGAGAATTGGGAGAAATGAAAGGCCAGTTGAGAGGATCACTGGCATGGGTAGATGCCTCAGGCCAATACCAGAGACTTGACCAGTTGGGGGAGTGTTGTTTTCCAGAGCATGTACCCTGTCATAACCAAGCATTAGGATGCAATGTTTAAGAGACTTTAGCAAAGGAAAGAAAAAAAAAAAGTCATAGAGCAATAGTAATGCATGGAAAACAATCAAAAGAACATTTAATTTATTTTGTAATTTTATCAAGCATAGGAATGGAGCTAATTTGGTCCACCTACCTTCATTTTGAGGGTAGTAGATAAGGAATTGGGACTGAAATCAAGAAGTCCAGTGTTCAAAATCGGCCTCGGACACTTATTACCTCTGTAACCCTGGCAAGTGACTTAACCTCTGCTTGTCTCAATTCCCTCACCTCTAAAATGGGAACAATAAAAGCAGCTCCCTCCCAGGATAGTTGTGAGGCTCAAAGGAGATAACAAAGTAAAGCACTGAGCACAGTGCTTGTCACTTGTTAGGCAGAATGCAAATGGAAGCGATTATTATTATTTCTCATTTATTAGGATTAACTAAGGGCAAGGGGGGTTTTCAGTGACCTAAGGACAATCAGTGGTTGGTGACTAGATTGGGCAAGTTTGATTTTTGTTTCATTGTGAAGATAGTAGATGCAGGTTTGATCTATACAATATGCCAACTGGTTCTCCTGAATTAAATTTTTAAAAATAGAAATAAATGGATGAAGAAAATGAATTCCAGTGTTGTGTGAGGAAGAACTGAGGAAGTTGAAAAGGTATTGAGTATCAAAAACTATGTCAATCATTATGGTGTTGAAATAGCAGGTGATAGGCTTATCCTGGGTAAAGAGTGATGTTGTATGGAGTAGAGAACAAGGAGGGCTTCTGACGGAAGATGGAATCCCAATGGAATCACTCAGGCAAGTCTCTGTTATAAATTATTAGGTCAAATAATAGCTAAAAAATAGCCAGCATTTATATAGTGCATTGAGTTTGCAAAGCACATTACAAATATTTTATCTTCATAAATTAGCGTGCTATTATTATGTTCATTATAAAGAAGAGGAAATTAGAGCAGGCAGAAGTAAATAGTGATCTTCACAGTGGCATACAGGTCATGTCTGCAACTGGATTAAGTTAGGTATAACCTAAATTCTTAAAAGAGGCATGAACAATGAGAGATTAGAGGGAAAAAAAGAAATCATTTCTGGCTGATTATCCATGGATGCCTTCTTAGTAGTGGTGAGATTTGAGCTGGGGCTTGAAGGTTGGGTTCAATTTCAGCAGGTAAACATGTAAACAGGTAATGATGTGAAGCAAGGAACTGATGTGGGAAAACATAGAAACTCCTTGTTAAAAATGAATAGTCCAATTTATTTGGAATATTACATACTGGAAGGGATAAAATGCTGGAAGGGATAACATTACAGAGCCAAATTAGAGAGAGATTGTGGAAGACCTGGAATGCAAAGACTTTATTTGGACTTTATTTACTTAGTGGGGTGCAGGGTGTGTTCAGTGCCTCTGCTATGAGGGATGCCAAGCCCTCTTCAGGGTTCCTCATCCACTTTTAGTATATACCCAATTCTTTCCTGTGGCTCCAAGAAGCTGTAGCATGTGTAATGGCTATACCTCAATAAACCATTTCAGCAAGTGGACTAAACAAGGTTGAGGGAAACCAATGAGTTTTGAATCCATTGGTGAGTTGGGGGTGTATTTGTCTTGCCCCAAGCAAGTGAGGACTTTCCCCAGTGGAATTTGTTCCAATGGCCATGAAAGTGGCTGAAGCAGGCTCTATGGAGCACTTTAGTGCTTGGTTAGACATTGAAGACATCAAATTCATCCATTGAATCCTGAGGCACACGCAGTCATCCTTTGTCTTGCCACTGGACTTTGTTGACTGTGGAAGAGAGATTGTGGCCAATAACTTTGCACAATTCTATCTCACTTAAATCCAATTTATGTGTGAATCAAAAGACATCACCCATGCCATTTTACCATTTTTGCCTGTCTCAAAGTGCAAGTGATGAAGCAGCAGGTGCAGATATACTACGAGCTGTAGTCACAACCTTGCACACAGGCATTCTAGGCCACAGGGTCATCTTTTCACTGCACTGAAACAGCAGTGGGATTCAGCAGCACCCTAAGTACCTGAGTAGCCTTGCAAGGACTGCACTGTTGTAATATTAATGGGATATAAAGATCTTCCCCACCCATTAATAGGCTTCACATTGAGCCCATTAAGGGAAGCTTGCTTGTATGAAGGCTTGCACACCTTTTGGTACTAAGCTAATTAGGCACTGAGTCACAAGGTTTGTGATGTCTTCTAGGTCTGAGAGTATTAGCCAAAAGTGTATATATATTCTGAGGTTGGCATTTTGCTTTGGGGGTTCACTTATGAGAAGGATCTTTTGATTTCCTTGTTGAGACTCTGAGTAGCCGTATGTTCAGAGCTCCACAACTGCTCAGATTTAAAGGCTCTCTCGATCCACATACGTAAAGAGTAAAGCAACATTGCTTTGATTAGGCAGTTAAAGCCCTGTCTCTCGGCCTTTGTGCTAATTTCTCTGTATTTTCTCTGTTTGTATTTTCTCTGATGTTCAGGGTGCTGACTTTTCCCCTGAACTAGTGAATATAATTAAAGATTGTTGATCTCTTTAAAAGCTATTTTTCCTTTAAAAGCAGATTAAAGAATCTGTGCTAGCAGGCCATCCTGGGTATACTAGGGTGCTTGCTGCTACAACTGTTCACCTCCCAGCATGAAGAAGGGGCTAGCAAAGGTTACCGAAAAATTGCGAACTTTAGCCAACCCTGGCTTGCTTAACACAGAAGGTGGATATCCCATCCTATAGTCAAAACAGACAGAAAAAGATACAAAACTTTTTGCAAATATTATTCCATTCATCATCAGTACATCTAATGTGCACACACTTATTGATGACACAAAATCCAGTAGACCTGAAAGACAAACAGCTCTTTTTGTGAAAGAACTTAGCAGGTAGCACATTCAAATTGCAGCCCTCAGTGAAATAAGGCTCGCAAATGAAAGCTGGCATACCAAAACCTATGAAAGCTGGATAGTATACCAGCACCATGCCAGGAAACTGAATCACTTCCATTTGAATTGTCTTAGGAAGATTCTGAAGATCACCTGGCAAAATAAGGATACCAGCCATGGAGGTCCTTTCTCTAGCTAGCCTGCCAAGCATTCAAACCCTACTGCAAAGAGTACAACTCTGATGGGCTAGACTCGTTCAAATGCCAAATGTATGTTTACCTAAAAGACTATTTCACTGAGAACTCACACAAGTCAAGCACTTACATGGATGTCAGAAGAAGTGCTACAAGGACATTCTCAAGGTCTCTCTGAAGAAATTTGAAATCAATTACATGACATGGGAGATGCTGGCAAAGGACCACCCAGCATCGTATGACTGCATCAAAGAAAGCTCTCTGCTCTATGGGTGAAGCAGAATTGAAGTACCTCAAAAGACATTCATAAATTTAGGGACATCTCCACTCCAAATGTTCATTTGGACTAATTATGCCCAACTTGTGGTAGAGTCTTCAGAACTTATATTTCCACTTAAAGTGGAAATTTAGCAACAATTTGCAAAACTATCTTAGTAGAATAAAAAATATTACTTTCAGAAACAGTTCAACATGTAACAAAAAAAAATACATACTTTTTTCCTAGAGGAGTAGTTTCCATATTCTCTAGACTGTGTAAACCAATCCATAAAATGTTCCAACATGTACCCTTGACATGTATATTTACTCATTAAAAAGTTAAATATACACAGTTTTATAGTAATAATTATGTGCATCTTACACTGAAATAAAATATAACAATAATGATAATAAAATATAGCTTTATATAGTGCTTTAAGGTTTGAAAAAGCATTTTACAAATAATGTCTCATCTTAACCTTACCGCAATGTAGTAAAGCTGTAAGATAGGTCCTGTTATTACCCCCATTTTACGGACGAGGAAATGATCCAAATAGAGGTTAAGTCACTTGGCCAGGGTCATACAGCTGGTAAATATCTGAGGCAGAATTTAAATTGAGATATTCCTAACTGCAATTCAAGTACTTTACCTGTAATGCCACCTTGATCCCAGAGTCAACAAAAAGCCATTGGAATTTATTTAGGTAGGTATCATCATGGTCAGACATGCTGTAGGAAAAAAAAATCTCTTTGGCAGGTAACTAAGCCAGGAATATGAACAGGGGAGTGGTGGGTAAAGTATAAAAGGACTTTAACAGTAGAAAGGGGCTAAATTATTCAGAATTTTAAACATTAAACAATTTATACTTGTTTCTCAAGACCCTAGGGAATCATAGGAGTTGTTTGAGTATTGGGGTGATGTGATCACACTAGAATTTTAAGAAAATCAGTTTGGGAAGATGGAGGCTGGTAAGCACGGACTAGAGTGAGCTCCCTACCCGAGTCCCTCCAAAAACCTATAAAAATGGCTCTGAACCAATTCTAGAACGGCAGAACCCACAGAACAGCAGAGGGAAGCAGGGCTCCAGCCCAGGACAGCCTGGATGGTCTCTGGGTGAGGTCTATTCCACACGGAGCTGGGAGCTGGGAACGGAGTGGAGCAGAGCCCAGCCTGAGCGGGGTGGACGATCCAGACCAGAAGCCGGG
This sequence comes from Trichosurus vulpecula, assembly GCF_011100635.1. NCBI lineage: Eukaryota > Metazoa > Chordata > Mammalia > Diprotodontia > Phalangeridae > Trichosurus > Trichosurus vulpecula. The sequence continues at coordinate 306,031,281 of NC_050574.1, read as the reverse complement.
CGGAGGGGGCCCTAGCGCCCTGAATATGTGAGCTGCGGCAGTTACGAGACTTCTCAACCCACAAACACCAAAGACTGCAGAGAAGGTTAGTGGGAAAAGCTGCGGGAGTGGAAGGAGTTCGCGGTTCGGCTTCCAGCCCCGGGGGCAGCGGAGGTGGGGCAGCTACTGCTGCTGCTGCTGCATCCGGCTCCAGGCCCACCTGGTGGGAGGAATTAAGTGGCGGATCAGAGCAGGGGTGCACAGCCTGCCGAAGATCTGAGCCCAGTTCGGGTTGGGGGTCCTTGGGGAAGGAGGAGTGCAGCTCTGACAGAGCTGGCACCTCCCCCCCAAACGTAGAACATAGAACTCTGTAATCTACAAGCAGTCATACCCCACTGAAAAACTCAAGGGTCAAGTTAGTTGGTTGGGAATATGGCCAGGCAGCGAAAACGCACCCAGATTCAGTCTCAGACTTTGGATTCTTTCTTTGGTGACAAAGAAGACCAAAACATAAAGCCTAAAGAAGACAACAAAGTCATAGAGCCTACAACCAAAGCCTCCAAGAAAAGCATGAACTGGCCCCAGGCCATAGAAGAACTCAAAAAGGAGTTGGAAAAGCAAGTTAGAGAAGTAGAGGAAAAATTGGGAAGAGAAATGAGAAGGTTGCGAGAAAACCATGAAAAACAAGTCAATGACTTGCTAAAGGAGACCCAAAAAAATACTGAAAAATACACTGAAGAAAACAACACCTTAAAAAATAGACTAACTCAAATGGCAAAAGAGCTCCAAAAAGCCAATGAGGAGAAGAATGCCTTGAAAGGCAGAATTAGCCAAATGGAAAAGGAGGTCCAAAAGACCACTGAAGAAAATACTACTTTAAAAATTAGATTGGAGCAAGTGGAAGCTAGTGACTTTATGAGAAATCAGGATATTATAAAACAGAACCAGAGGAATGAAAAAATGGAAGACAATGTGAAATATCTCCTTGGAAAAACCACTGACCTGGAAAATAGATCCAGGAGAGATAATTTAAAAATTATTGGACTACCTGAAAGCCATGATCAAAAAAAGAGCCTAGATATCATCTTTCAGGAAACTATCAAGGAGAACTGCCCTGATATTCTAGAGCCACAGGCCAAAATAGAAATTGAAAGAATCCATCGATCGCCTCCTCAAATAGATCCCAAAAAGAAATCTCCTAGGAATATTGTTGCCAAATTCCAGAGCTCCCAGATCAAGGAGAAAATACTGCAAGCAGCCAGAAAGAAACAATTTGAGTATTGTGGAAACCCAATCAGAATAACCCAAGATCTGGTAGCTTCTACATTAAGAGATCGAAGGGCTTGGAATGCGATATTCCGGAGGTCAGTGGAGCTAGGATTAAAACGTAGAATCACCTACCCAGCAAAACTGAGTATCATGTTCCGAGGCAAAATATGGAGCTTCAATAAAATAGAGGACTTTCAAGCTTTCTCAGTGAAAAGACCAGAACTGAATAGAAAATTTGACTTTCAAGCACAAGAATCAAGAGAAGCATGAAAAGGTAATCAAGAAACGGAAATTGCAAGGGACTTACTAAAGTTGAACTGTTTTGTTTACATTCCTACATGGAAAGATGATGAGTATGATTCATGAGACCTCAGTATTAGGGTAGTTGAAGGGAATATGCATATATATATATGTATATGTTTATGTATATATATAAGTGAATGTGTATGTATGTATATATCTATGTGTATATGTATGTATGTGTATGTATGTGTATATATATATATGTGTGTTTATATATATGTATATATATATGTAAAAGAGAGAGAGCAGACACAGGGTGAGTTGAGGATGAAGGGAAGATAGCTAAAAGAAATAAAATGAAATTAAGGGATGAGAGAGTAACATACTGAGAGAGGGGGATAGGGAGAGATAGAATGGGGTGGATTATCTCGCATAAAGGTGGCAAGAGGAAGCAGTTCTATGGGAGGAGGGGAGAGGGCAGGTGAGGGGGGAATGAGTGAACCTTGCTCTCATCAGATTTGGCCTGAGGGGGAATACCATACATACTCAGTTGGGTATCTTACCCCACAGGAAAGAAGAGGGAGGAAGATAAAAAAAAAATAAAAGGCAGGGGGATGACGGAGTAGAGGGCAGATGGGGGTGGAGGTAATCAAAACAAACACTTTGGAAAGGGGACAGGGTCAAGGGAGAAAATTCAATAAAGCAGGATGGGTTGGGAAGGAGCAAAATGTAGTTAGCCTTTCACAACATGAGTATTGTGGAAGGGTTATACATAATAATACATGTGTGGCCTAGGTTGAATTGCTCAACTTCTTAGGGAGGGTGGGTGGGAAGGGAAGAGGGAAGGGAATTTGGAACTCAAAGTTTTAAAATCAGATGTTCAAAAACAAAAAAAGTTTTTGTATGCAACTAAAAAATAAGATACACAGGCAATGGGGCATAGAAATTTATCTTACCCTACAAGAAAGGAAGGGAAAAGGGGATGAGAGGGGAGGGGGGTGATAGAGGGGATGGCTGACTGGGGAACAGGGCAACCAGAGTATAAGCCATCTTGGAGTGGGGGGGAAGGGTAGAAATGGGGAGAAAATTTGTAATTCAAACTGTTTTGAAAATCAATGCTGGAAACCAAATATGTTAAATAAATAAATTGCATTTACAAAAAAAAAAAAAAAAGAAAATCAGTTTGGCAAGTATATAAAGAATGGATTAGAATAGGGAGAAATTAGGGCAGGGAAACCCAATAGAATATTTTTATAACTCGGGCTAGAAATCATGAGAACCTGAACTAAAGGAGCAGCTGTGTGAATGGGGAAAAGAGAATATATGGGAGAGCTAATTTGGAGATAGAAGCTCAAATTTTGGCCATTGATGGGATATATGTTGTCAGTGAGTACAAAAAGTGAGGTTGCAAGCCTAGATTTTTAGAAAGATCAGATAATCAATCTGAAACATTTATTAAATGTCTACTTAGTTTCAGACTCTGTGCTTTGCACTGAGAATATAAAGAAAAAAATTATTTTGTTCCCACACTCAAAGGCCTTACATTTTGTCAGGGGAGGCAACATATACATAAGAAAATATATCTGAAATGTACAAAATGAGCAGATTTGTTTTTGTTTTGTTTTTGATTGAGAGAGTATTAGCAATAAGGGGACTGAATAAAAAGCACATGAAGATGGCAGTAAATCGATGAGTTTGTAAGGAATGCAGGGATTCTATGAGGTGGAGATAGAGAGACTTCATTACAGTTATCAGGGGCAACTAGTGAAAAGGCATGGGGATGGGAAATGGAATGTTATGTGTAAGAACAGAAGGTGGTCAAGCTGTCAGGATCTCAGGGTGTTAGGGAGAGAACAATGTAGAAAAAAGTGTTGGAAAGTTAGGTGAAGATCAGTCAATAAGAAATTGTTAAATGCCTACTGTACAGCACTGTGTTAAATACTAAGGATGCAAAGAAAGTCAAAAGACAGTCTCTGCCTTCCAGGAGTGCATAGCGTGATTGGGGAGGGAACATGGAAACAACTATACACAAACAAGCTTTAAATGAGATAAATTGGAACTAATCAAGAAGGATTGGACAACACTTCCTGTACAAGATAGAATTTTAGCTAGGACTTGAAGGAATCCAGGAGGTAAAGACGAGGAGAGACACTATTCTAGACATGGGGATGGCCAAGGAAAATGCCTAGAGATGAAGTGTTTCAGTTTTCCCCCTCGACAAACAGAGATTGCTTTTACTGGATCACAGAGTATATAGGGAGTATGTAAGATCTAGTGAATAGGGAAGGATATAATGTGAAAATGAAAAAAGTATTTATTAAGTACTATATATATATATATATATATATATATATATATATATGTATTATGTATGTATGTGTGTGTGTGAGGTATGTGTGTCCTGGGACTGAGTCCCAGGGTGAAGAGGAGCACTAGCACACCAGAGCTTGTGGCCACAGGGGTGCAAGGACCTAGGAAACAATTCCAGGGTGGAAAAGTATGCTTTTGGTAACTCACAGAGCAGTCCACAGTACAAGAGAGAAGTAGACACACCTCTCCCCTATATCATACTGTTAGTCAAAGTAATACGTATCCATAGACACACACACATATACAACATATAAGTGTGTATGTAAGCAACAATGTTACTAGCAGTTGCTGTGGAGGTGTAAGGCCAATAACACCAGCATACCAGAGGGCTGCTAGCACAGGTACTTTGATCTGCTTTTCAAAGGAAAGCAACTTTAATGAGTTTACAATCTCATTTTAATGAAACATACATACATCATTCACTTAGTTCAGGGGAAAAGGTCAGCACCTTGTACTTCAGAAAAAACACAAACAGAAATTACAAGCAGAAATTATATGTACAGAGCAAATAACACAAATCAGCAGACAGGGCTTCTAATTGTCTGTCCATAGCAATATATGCATAGTTACCAGAGAGAGAAGCACTAAAGTCTGGGTTTTCAAAGCCGGGGGGGCTCCTTAATGGCTACCCAGTGTCTTGTCTGGCCAAATAACATGAACACCCTTCCAATGAGTGAGCCCCAAAGCAAAATGCTAATCATAGAGTATATATACACTTGTTCAGGGTCAGAGGGTGTCACAATCATGTGACTCAAATTCATGTGACTTAAGCAGGTCATCAAAGACTCTTGATTCAAATGAAGGCAAGGCTCAATCAAAGACACTTGATTTCCTTAGTGCCAAGAAGCACTCCAAAAGAAAAAAAAGTGAAAAGTCCCACTTTGCTATTCATTACATGTATGAATGCATGTAAGTATGTATATATGCACACACTTGTTCTTGCCAATAATCAGCCAATGCCATATTCATTCCTGTCCATTTCATATATAAAAGGAGGAAAGAGTGAGATTTGGAACTGGATGACAATGAATGTGGCAGTGTCTAATTCTAGGCAAGAGAGGATGAAAGCTCACCTATTAGAACCAAGGGATCTTAGGGCAAGAATCTGACATCCAGAATATCTTGTTGCTTCAAAAGATAATGATTCACCAACAGGCTCTGTTACTTGTGGAAGACTCGCCACTGGAGCAGCCTATCCTTGGCTCCCTACAAAGGTGATTCCAAAACAAAAAATATATCAATTCACAATTTAATGTGGGTAGTCTATTGCCAACTCTGCTACTCAGTAATGGTGGGCCTCTGTGTAAGTCTCTCCACCTTAGTTCTCTCTCTTTTAAAATGAGACAATTGGACTTGACAATCTCTAAGGTTTATTCCTAATTTAAATCTTGAGTGTTCAATCTCTAGGGAGGGAGATGAAAGAAAAAAAATGTCCTTTTCCTCCCAAAAGGTCATGGTTTTAGAAAAGATAAGTTTGGCAGTGTCAAAGACCAGCAACTTACTTTACTATTTTGTTTGGACTGGTCCCATCTTCCAATTGTCATGTATGCCAATTGGCATGCATGTAAAGTCAGTGCATTATTAAGCTTATGCTAAAGCAATTTGCTTCTCATCTTTCTTATTTTACTTGATCACATTTTACTCTCCTTTCCTAGAGATAAACCAAATGGTTTCTAAGAGCACTTATTTAAATTATTTCTTCTTCAATTATCTCCATTTGACACTGTTTAGTAACACATATTTAAGTTCCCCAAGAGATATCTTTTCCTTATGCACTTTAAAAGCATAACGTCCTCATTTAAAACCCCAATTACAAAAAAATCCAAGGGAAACTTGGCATAACTCTTTTAAAAAAGGAATTTATGATTGAGAAATTTCCTAGACATCCCGAATTACTTCACAAATGTAAATTCCAAGATGGTGTAAATTTAGTCTTCTCCTTTGAAGATATTGAGTCTTTAAATATTAAAAATTATTTTTAATACTACTTTTAAATTATTTTCTTAATTCAAAATATCTGTGTTCTGGAAACAACCTCATTTTAACTACAGTCCCAAATACTTGTATTTTATTTTCTAAGGATTCCAGATTAGAAATTATTACCTCCTTTAAAGAATAATTTCTGTAACCAAAGTCAAAGAACACTACTTTCCCTACCAGTATGGTGATGATCTACAAAGTGACAAAGAGCAGAGAATTTTAGTTCTAAATAGCTGCATGTTTTCTTTTCTTCACCTCTTTATTCAAGGTAATACTTGAAGAAATTAATTCATACCATTTACTGGAAGTTATAGTGGTGAATCTGAAGCTTACTTTGGCCACATAATGAGAAGACAGGACTTATTGGAAAAGACTGTGACGGTGGGAAACATTCAAGGCAAGAGAAAAAGGTGATGGCATAGGATAAGATGGATAGATAGTGTCATTGAAACAATGAATATGAATTTGCACAGACTTTGAGATGCTAGAAGGGTGCTAGTGTGGAAGATTTAGTGACCTTTCTCAATCTCAACTTCCTCATCTCTAAAATGGGCAAAATAGAGGGGGCAGAGCCATGGCTGAGAAAAGGCAGGGACTTGCCTGAACTCACCCCCAAACTCCTCCAAACACCTTTAAATAATACCCCAAAACAAATGCTAGAAGAGAAGAACCAAAAAAAAGAACAGGGTGAAGCAATTTTCCAGCCCCAGACAACTTAGAAAGTCGATAGAAGAAGTCTGTTACACCAAGGTGAGTGTAGAGCATAGTACAATGCAGGATACACCAGAGCAGACCAGAACCCAGCAAACCAGGAGTAGACCTTGGGGGCAACTGAGTCAGTAGCAGTAATGGTGGTTTCTGGAGCTCCCACACATGCTAAAAAGATCAACAATTAGTTAGAAGGAGATTACAAGGGTCACTTTGCTGTACCAGGGGCAGGACTCTGTTACATTGCCCACACTTTGATTTGGGTTACATTCCTGGGTCTGAGTCCCAGGGTGAAGAGGAGCACTAGCAAACCAGGGCTTGTGGCCACAGGAGAGCAGGGACCTTGGAAACAATTCCAGGGGAGAAAAGTGTGTTTTTGGTAACTCACAGACCAGTGCACAGTACAGGAAAATAGCAAACATACCTCTCCCCTATATCATGCCACTTTGGAAGAACCATAGACTTACAGGTCCTCAGAATTACCTCTGAAAACAGCTGCCGAAAAACCCCTGAAGCATGGAACAGTGCCTTCTCCACTTTGGAAGTAGAGCCCTGCTTTAACATAGTGTTAAAAGTTAAAAAAAAAAGCTTGAAAATGAGCAAATAGTAGATAAAGATCCTGATTATAGAAAATTACTATAGTGACAAGGAAAGTCAAAACACAAAATCAGAAAAAGACAGTAAAGTCAAAAGTTCTACATTCAAAGCCTGAAAGAAAAATATGACTTGGTCCCAGGCCATGGAAGAGCTCAGGAAGGATTTTTAAAATCAAGTAAGAGAGGTAGAGGAAAAAATAGAAAGAGATTGATGCAAAACAATCATGAAAAAAGAGGCAAAAAAAATAATGCCTAAGAAAACACCTTAAAAACAGACTAGGCCCAATGGTAAAAGAGGCAGAAAAATCCAATAAAGAAAAGAATGCCTTTCAAAGCAGAATTGGACAAATGGAAAAAAAAAGATAAGCAAAAATTCACTGAAGAGCAGAACTCTTTAAAAGCAGAATTGGTCAAATGGAAAAAAGAGGTACAAAAATACACTGAAGAGAATAACTCCTTAAAAAGTATAATTGGCCAAATGGAAAAGGAGGTATAAAAGCTCATGGAAGAAAATAATTCCTTCAAAATTTGAATTGAACAAGTGGAAGCTAATGAATTTATGAAACATCAAGAGACAATAAAACAAAATCAGAAGAATGAAAAGAATGGAAGTAAAGGTGAGATATTCCATTGGAAAAAAAAAAACAAAAACAAGTGACCTAGAAAATAGCTCCAGTGAGTTAATTTAAGAATTATTGGACTACCTGAAAGCCATGATTAAAAAAAAAAGTCTACACATCATCTTTCAAGAAATTATCAAGGAAAACTGCCATGCTATACTGGAACCAAAGGGTAAAACAGAAATCCAAAGAATCCACTGATCACCCCCTGGAAGAAATCCCAAAATAAAAATTCCCAGGACTATTTTAACCAAATCCCAGAATTCCCAGGTAAAGAAGAAAATATTGCAAGCAGCCAAAAAGAAACAAAATATCATGGAGCCAGTCAGGATATCATAAGATTGAGCAGTTTCTATGTTAAAGGATCAGAGAGGCTTTGAATATGAAATTCTGGAGGGCAAAAGAGCTAGGATTACAACCCAGAATCACTGTGCCAGCAAAACTGAGTATAATCCTTCAGAGGAAAAAACATCGACATTTGATGAAATTGAGGACTTTCAAGCACTCTTGATGAAAAGACCAGAACTGAACACAAAAAAATGTGACTTTTAAATACAAGACTCAAAAGAAACATAAAAAGGTAAATAGGAAAGAAAAATCATAAGCTATTCAATAAGGTTAAACTATTTACATTCTTACGTGGGAAAATGATACTGTAACTACTGAAAACTTTCTCATTGTTGGGCAGTTTACAGGATTAACATATATAGAAGGCATAGGTATGAGTCAATTATCTAAAGGTGATGAGATGGTTATCTAAAATAAAAATAAATGAAATTAAGGGGTGAGAAAAAAGAATGCATTGGGAGAAAGAGAAAGGGTGAAGCAAAATGGGGTAAACCATCTGACACAAAAGAGGCTTGAAAGAGATTTTACAGTGGAGGGGAAGATGGAAGAAATAGGGAGGAGGGGAAAGCATGAGTGCATGTACCTCACTCTCATCAGAACTGGCTCAAAGAGGGAATAACATACACACTTAGCTGGGTGTAGAAATATATCTTAGCATATAAGAAAGTAGGAGAGGAAGGGGATAAGAGAAGGGGGAAGAACTGATAGAAGGGAGGGCAGATTGGGGAAGGTAAGGGTTAGAAGCAAAACACTTTTGAGAATGGACACGTTAAAAGGAGATCTAGAAAGAATAGCATAAACAGGGGAAAATAGGATAGAGGGAAATACATAGTAATAATTACCATGAAAAAAGTTATAGTACGTTTCTCTGATAAAGACTTCATTTCTCAAATATATAGAAAACTGAGTCAAATTTATACAAATAAGTGCCATTCCTCAATTGAAAATGGACAAAGGATATGAACAGGCAGTTTTCAAAGTAATCAAAGCTATCTATAGTCATATGAAAAAATGCTCTAAGTCACTATTAATTAGAGAAACTCTGAGCTGCTACTTCACACCTATCAGATTGGCTAATATGACAGAAAAGGAAAATGATAAATATTGGATGGGATTTGGGAAAATTAAAACACTATTGTTGGTGAAGTGGTTTACTGATTCAACCATCCTGGAGAACAATTTGGAATTTTGCCCAAAGGGCTATAAAACCATGTACACTCTTTGATCCAGCAATACCTCTACTAAGTCTGTGTCCCAAAGAGATTAAAAAAAATGTGCACAAAAATATTTATAGCATCTCTTTTAGCAGTGGCAAAGAACTGGAAACTGAGGGGATATCAATAAATTGGGCAAAGACTGAAAAGTTGTATATTATTGTGATGAAATACAATTTTGCTATAAGAAATGATGAATGGGATCCTCTCAGAAAACCTGGAAAAGACTTACATGAACTGAGGCAAAGTGAAATGAGCAGAATCTGGAGAACACTGTATACAGTAATAGCAATATTGTATCTACTGTGAACAACTTTGCTATTCTCTGCAATACCATGATCCAAGACAATTCTGATGAAAGGTGCTGTCCATCTCCAGAGAAATAACTAGTGGAGCCTGAATGTAGCTTGCAGATTGAATATACTTTTTTTCTTTTCATTCTTTATTTTTTGGGGGGGGGCGGCAGGGTTTGTTTGTGTTTTCCTTAGCAGCACGACTTACATGGAATTGTGTTTTGCATGACTATACATATATCACCTATGTCACATTGCTCACTTTCTCAATGGAAGATGTGGAGGGAAAGGAGAGAGGGAAAGAATTTGGAACTCAAAATTTGAAAAAAGAAAAAGTTAAAATTGTTTTTACATGTAATTGGGGGGAAAATTAAAAAAATAAATTACAAAAATAAAATAAAATTGCAAAAGTCCATATTTCACAGAGTTTTGTGAGAATCAAGTGAGATAACATATAAAATGGTTGCAAATCTGAAGTGCTATATAGATATTATTATTTTTTTAATTGTCATGATCATCCACAAAGTCTTCCATGACTTCTCTAGTTTACACAAATTCCTCCCTTGTCACAATTTCTTCTGTACTTGTAGTCTGAACCACAGGATTTGTTGTTTAATTATATTCCATCTTTGTGTTTTATATTTCTTTCATGTGTTGAAATCTTTGCTTCTTACAGATGTAAGTTCCTTGAAAGCAGACCGGGGTAGTTCATAAATCTTAAGTAAATGTTTGTAGATTGATTAAATCAATCACACTACTATTCTGAGTTATAACGGGAAAATATCCATTGTACTTATGGCATCCAGATGGAGGAAATCATAGTCAACACAAATTTTGCATCTAATAATATATGGTTTTTTTTTTTTAAATGAAGCCATGGTACCCTGAAAATCTTTCAGGTGGGATGAAATAATCTTGAGGAAACAGAGTTAGTTGAAGCTTCAAGCTTGCCCATCTCTTTTGGAATAATAGCTCAAGATCTTAGCTTAGTCTTCTTCTAAAACTTGTTAATTTGCTATTGGTCTAGTTAGGACACCCCCAATAAGTACAGTTTGGACACAGCAAAGAGAGAAGGTGATCCTTCCACAAGGCTCTGTGCCTCCCAACTCCTTGTGTATTCATTGATTGCCCTTTATTCCTGAAATCCTCTCCTTCATCATTTTCCTCCCTGTCTTCTTTCAAATAAAGCATGGCCCAGTGTACAGAGCACTGTAAAATGGGGATAATAACAGCCTACCTCACAGGGTTCAGGAAAATTAAGTGAAATAATAATTGTAAAGTGCTTAACCCAGGGCCTGAAACATAGTACGTATGTTTTTAATGCTTTTTCCAACCTTCTTACCTTCACCAAAATTCTACCTTTTGTAAGAAGCCCTTCTGAATCCCAGCCCCCATGCCCTGGCTACACAGACATACTGCTAGTTTCTTCCCTCTATGATTATTTCCAATTTATCCTATCTATATTTGTTTGTACATAGTTGTTATCATATTGTTTTCCCATTAAGCTATGAGCTCCTTGAGAGCAGGGACTCTATTTTGACTTTCCTTGAATCCACAGCATTAACTACAGTACTTGGCACATAGTAGATACTTAAAAATAAGTGAATGAATAAACAAATGAAGAAATGAGTGAATAAATAAATAAACAAATTTAAAAATACTAGAAGACTAGGGCTCATGTCCGGCTCCTGATATCCTACTAGCTATGTGATCCCTATAAAGTTTCTCAGCTTCTTAACTTCTCAGGGCTCCAGAGAACCCTCTTAGACTATAAGTTGCAGTAATTTTGGTCATTTGCACTGGGAGATGGAATTTGCTCATCCAGGAGTTTTACATACCAGTGGAATCACAGTTCCACTCCTCATCCCTATCCCCCATTCTTCATTTATCTGGCACTGCTGCAGAATAGGATATTCTGCATAAATAAGATCATTAGATGGAAATGTAGATAAATTGTTGAATTTGAAGTCAGGAAAAATCTGATTTCATGTCCTCCCTTGGACACTTACTAAGTAACACAGCCTCATCCAACCTCATTTTCTTTATTTGTAAAATGTGGACAATAACAACACTTACTTTCAGAGCTGTTGTCAAGATCAAATGAGATAATATATGTAAAACATTTCATAAATCATAAAGTGCTATATAAATTTTAACTTTTAAATGAATACTTTATATAAAATGTAGCTATAAGGTAGGTTTTTATTTAACTTCACCATTAAAGCGACATTTTCTAAAATGCTATATTATGTTGTGTTGAATTAAAATAGCACATAATCAACAAGGATTTGTTAAGCACCTACTATATCTTCAGTAGTGTATTCAGCATTGAGGAGCTAACAAAAGCTAGAGATGAAAGAGACTCTACCTTAAAAGAGCTCCAATTTTATTAGAATTAACAACATATACAGACATAAGTGAATCAATATGCATGCAATATCAATGTAAAAGAAATCAACCTTTTATTTACAAATCGACATCATGTTTATGAGCATCAATGGTTGTAAAATGGTTTAAATGCGAGGTACTCATGTAAGAGGAGGCATCAGTTTGGTTCAGGGGATAGAGCACTGGGCCTGGAGTCAGGAAGACCTTAGTTCAAATCCAGCCTCAAACACTTACTAGCTGTGTGACACCGAGCAAGTCGTTCAACCTCTGTTTGCCTTAATTAATACACTGGAGAAGGAAATAACAAATCCCTTTAGCATCTTTGGCAAGAAAATTCCATGGACAGTATGGTCCACAGAGTCATAAAGAGTCAGACACGAATGGACAACTGAACAACATTCATGTAACAGTGGTTCTTGAATTGTTCAGTGTTGGTTGCCCTAATAAGGAGCTAGCTCATTCTGCTGCCACTTTTTTCCATATCAGTTAATCAGGAGTCCTTCTTCATTTTGGTCATGGTGGATTTTGCCTCTAAGCAGCTACCATATTTGATACCTCCCTAAAAAATGTTAAGATGGAGGGCCTGAGAGTGGCTCTAAGCCTCACCTGTGAAGTAGAAGGAAAGAAATAATTATTTCACAGTTGCCTCTTTATTTTTTTAAATTTGGGTAAGAGTTGTCAACTGTACTTTGAAATGCTGAAGTGGAGATCTCCTATATTTTGTTGATGTGCTATGTGTTTCTAAGCACTTAGAGATAAATGATCACACTGCTTTTGCTATTAAGAGCTAGCATAACAAATGAACTTCATTACGTTTTTTTTTTCTTCCCTACCACTGGTAAACATTAAGTTTAGCTTGGTGGTCAGGATGACAAATTAATACATTCTATAAGCTACTGAGAAAACATGAGAAAAATCCCCTGGGAAACTTGGAAGAACTATAGGTTTCAATGAGTATAAGCTGCCAGAACTCAATTCTAGCTAGAGATTATTTTTTCAACTTCTTGCAACATCATCGTTCATATGAGGTGTCCTCAGTATTTTTATGTCTAGCATTTATTTATGTATTTTATGAATGTGTCACTGCTGAAGCCATATGGCAGTAAATAAACTTGGCTTGACATGAAATGTTAATAGGATGAGGAGGATGTAATGGGAAATTGCTATCATGATAAAGCCTCCCCATCCCTTCTCAGTCCTAACAGGATTATCATCAATCCAACTGTGCCTTCCTACACTTAATAGTATCTATGGATTTAACAGAAAGGTGTGTTGACAGCTTGTCTATTGCTAAAGAAGGTCAAAAGTGTGTTCTGTATAGGATACCCAAGAATCTTTTCAAGTTATGAGCCAATATCAAATGGATAAAGTATCATTTTTTGTGGGACACCCTTCCCTCAATTCATGATTTTTAGAGGCATTTCATTTCAAAGGCATAAAAAATTAAAGGTTTGAATATATTAACTTTTTCTAGTGAGAGGCAGAGTAAGAACAGCATCAGCAACTACCCACTTGGAAGCAGAAATAGTCCCTAACCCCACATTTGCAAAGTCAAGTGGCTTATTGAAGATAAAATTATTTTCTTGGGCTCTTTTACACTTGGTGACAATGAAAAAATATGCCATCAAAAATGACTCCTGCTTGAGTTGTCTTCCACAGATGAGTCCAAAGTGATTTCGAATTAAAGCAGAGATGTATTTGGTGTTCAGACTCTATAAAGGGGTGGACAACTGAGATGGTGTGATTTATCCAAACAAAGGGTCAGAAAGCATTTTTAAAATGAAGAGTGTGAAGAGAGTGAAAACCATGCTGAAGGATGACCAACTGAAGGAGCTATAGATGTATAGCCTGGGGAAGAAAACCCTTAGCAGGCAACATCAAAGAGGGCTTAAGTACATGAAGGACTGTCCAGCAAAAAAGGCAATAGAGTTATTCAGTATAGCCCCAGAAGGCAGAAATAGAAATATTAGACTGGGAGTTACAGGGCATCACATTTCAAATAGATGTAAAGATGAACTTTTAAATATGTCACAACTATCTAAAAATAAAATCTACTGCTGAGGGAGGTAATAAGTTCATTAAATTGGAAGAACTTACTAAAATAAGTATAGAATGTCTTCCTAGATCACATGAATGGTTGGGATAGAAGACTTCAAATATTCTTTTTGAATTCTATAATTCTATGTCATGATTATTTTTGAGGAATAGAAAGGAAATGTTAGAATATACTAAAAATAGTAAATTCTCAATTATCTAGGATGGATCAGCTGTGTTCCCTTGTCCTCTCCTTCCACCATTCATATACATCACCAAATACTGAGAGCAGAAGAAATCTGGAATCCAATTAATCAACAATGATTAATTAATGTTCTACTATATGCCAAGGACTATATTAGGTACTGAGAATTTAAAGATTGAGATGAAATGGTTCTGCCCTCAAGGAGTTTCCAATTGAAAGGTAGAGGCATCATAGAAATAGATGGATATAGATAAATAGATGTAGATAAATACAAAAGCAGTAGAAGATTATATTGAGGGAAAAGGCAAAAGTAGCTGGAGAAGTAAACCAGTAAAGACCTCATGTAGTAAGTGTTGCTTGAGCTGAACCTTGAAGAAAACCAGGGAAGACATATAGAGCACAAGGAAGGAGAGAGTAGATATATACACATATATATGCCTATATATGGATAAGATAGATTTTGTATTCTAAAGTCAAACAAAATTATGTTATTCAGATTTTAATATTATTTTAAATCTTAGTCAATTTCTTATTAATGAATAATAAAGTTGATCACCAATAAACCACAAAGTGACATTATAGATATCAAATCAAAAAACCATTTTAAATCTTTAAAATGATTTAATGCTCATTTAATTAAGATTAAATGTAAAATTCCTCTCTCTTTTGAAAGCATTATTCATTGAGCAAAAGGAGATCTAATGACCATTCTCATATGCAGGAATGTCTACCACTCTTCCTTTGTGAATATATTTTGAGCTATAATGATTTCTATTTCAAAACTTGTCATTTTTATCTCATCAATCTTGTATGTTCTCATCACTACATGGCATAAACCTGTGGATTGATATGAAAATGACAGGGGAGAAAAAAGAAAAATCCTTAGTTCCTGGACCCTACTCTATCTGAATTATGTATATTTAAATGAAGAAGAAGGGAGAAGGGGGTGGACAGAGCTGTTCAATTCATAAGTGATTGTATTATTGGTCAAGGTTATGGGATATATGTATGTCTATTTTCTCTCTAAAAAAAGACAGATTTACATTGTAACATCTACTAAATAATCAATGTTATCATTATTCCCTACATTATCACCATTTCATATTTGTTTAGAACTTTAAGAGATACACAATGTATTCCTATGCAATATCTCATTTGAACCTCATAACAACCATGTGTAATCTGTAGTGCAAACACAGAATATTATGTGGAATTTGGAGAGCAGATATATGTTACACTACCATTTTACAGATGAAAACATAGAGTCTAATGAAAACTAAATGATTTTTCCAAGCTATTAAGTGGTAGAAGATGAACTTGAACTCAGGCCTTTTATATCCAAATTTAGTGATATTACCAATATGCCACAAAAACTTCAGGGGGAAAATTATATTTAATATATTGCTTTCATCCCTTTAAATCCTCTATTTATTCCCATGTATTGGCCTCTACTCTAAGGTACTTAGTGTCAACCTGGTCTCTTAACCCTATTCCTTATCAAAGCCTGATATCAGCTTTTTGTAACAGAATAATAAAATGTTAGACTGGAAGAGATCATAGAGAACATTTAATCCAACTGCATTACCTTGTAGTTAAGGAAATGTAGGCACAACAGAGTAAAATGACTCATCTAAATTAACTAAGCTTTTAAGGCAAAGCTGATATTAGAATCTAGGTTTTCTGAATCTTAAACCATCATTCTTTCCATTACATTTTGAGCTGAAATATTTTTTCTTCAAAACATTCCATTTTATTTAATTAATCTTGTATATTTTCATTATCAAATGACATAAATCTGTGGACAAAAAAAAACTAGATAAAACTTAGTCTTGAGATACGATAGCCTATTTCACTGTGAAGTGGAAATGATTGATGACAATAGCCCTTTGTATAAGCAAACGCATTTCAAATGGAAATAATTTATTAACTTAAAGAATAGAATGTTGGATGGTGGGAATTTCAGCATTAATTAAAAAAAGCAAATTTCATCTAACATTTACAAAGCATCATGTCTGTAATACTATAATAGTGTGAGAAATGATTATAAGGATGGTTTCAGAAAAATATGGGAAGCCTTTCATGAACTGAAGTGAACACAGCATGGAAGACATTCTACAGAGTAATAAAAATAGTCTAAAAATAATCAATTGTAGAAGATTCGGTAACTTCAGACAATAGAGTGATCCACCACAACTCTGAAGAACTCATGATGTAAAATGCTTACTCCCTCCAGATAGAGAACTGATGGTTTCAGAATGCTAAAATATATTTCTATTTCCTTTCTTTATTTTCAGAGTATTATAGCTAATACTGAAATATGTTTTGCATGACTTTGCATAAATAATGGGTATTATATTTTTTCCTTCTTAATGGGTGGAGGAGAGAGGATCAATGATAGCATTTGGACAGTGGAGCTTCTTAATGTTTATGCTATGACAAGAAAGAGATCATTTTAAAGGATACCATGATAGTGAATGGCTGAAGTGGAATGAAGTATGCTATCTTTAGAGTATAGGAGATGGTAGAATTATATAGTTAAATTTGGGAGGGCTTGCCAATATAAATACTCAAGTCCTTGAGGATTCTGGAAGGGGATCAAAGGGAAAGGGAAAGACTATGATACAGGTATTAACATCCTTGAAAAGTGGGAAGAGTGATAGTGTCTTTGTAAGATGTAGACATCTCTGTAGTTGAAATCAAATGGAATGTATTTCTTTTATAGCATTCTAGAATGACATTACACAAATTCAAGTTGACCTTGTCCTCATCCCATAGGACTCTTCTGATCCATGGAAAGACAGTTACTTTTTTTAATCAGAAAGGTGTGGGGGTGAGGGAAAGAGGCCAAGTTCAAGGTCTTTTCCTATTATCTACTTCTTAACTGGGACATTCTCCAAGCCAGCCCCAGAAAGCAACTGTTTAAAGCCATAGGTATTCAAAGTTCACAAACTCTTGATTTTTGGCTTTTTAAATGTGCCTTTTTTGTGTGAGTGCAGAATCCTAGACTTCGTTTGCATGTGCAGCATTTATCTAAAGTACATGTACCTTCAAAACGTTATCTAATATCACTTTTCCAGTTTAATTTGAAACCAAGTAGTTAGCCCTTGCAGCTCTGAGTACCAAAGTGTTTGACTGTGAGTGCTAAATGCAAACTTTTACTTTATAGCCTCTCTACTGCTTAAGTTTTTCTAGGCTGTGTTCAGAGAAGAAGTGGTCACTGAGCCTCCAGAACTATACTTTATATTATATTATGTCACATGAACTCATTGAAAAGCCTAATTTGCTTCTGCTTTCCTTGCTGCAGGCATCTGACCACAGTCCCAGAACTTTTAAATTGGGACTTTTCTATGATGGTTAAATTATATCTAAAAAATAACTTTGCAGAAGGTTCATCTGACCTGACTTGTACTTCCTTACTCTTGAAAATTTTTGCTTTTGTAGAGAAACTTTAATGAGAAAAAAGAGTTGCCAGGGGAAGCAATGGACTAACTTTCTCTTCCTTAATTTCTCTTTTTTTCTCCACTGATTTCTCCTATCTTGAATGCTTTTATTCCCTCAATCAATTTACATTCTACCTTTCAATATGCCACCGCCATCCTTCCTTCTGTGTGAAATTCTTCCTTGACCACTCCCACTCTGCAATGTTTACACACCTTCTTCAGAATTCTGCTCATTATAAACACCATTTAAGTTTTCAACTTAGATTTTAGTACGAAAAATGAACTGGAGCTGGGATTTAAATTGTGGCTATTAAGAAAATCAGGATAAGGTACTTAAAGTAAAAAGTGCCTGAGTGAAATTTTATTATGTTATGTTATATATGCACACAAAATGTGTAATAATATAATGATATTATGTACATATACATATACATACAAACACATATGTATGTACGTGTATCCAACTATTTGGAAAAGAGCTGAAAAAAAGAGAAATAAAATATTATTTTAAAAGATAATGAAAGTACCCTCCCTACATAGTAGTAAGTGCCACCACTGAGGCAAAAACATTTCATCTGTGGCATATTTTTTTTGGATTAAGAATCATGTATTTGCATTCACAAAGCTAGAATCCTATTGAGAAACTATGGCCCCAAGCCAACTATGCCAGGCTCTTATTAAAATGATAAATATGTATTGAATGAAGTCCTGGATGACCATATTAATAAATACAATCACTCTAACTTTCTCCTTCTAGCTCTGTAGGATGTGAAAACTTGGCCCCTGGAACTGGAGAGAGCACAAATTCTTCATCCAACTCAAAGGATGGAGTGAAGGCAGAGTGTAAAGGAAAAGCAGTGGATTTGAAATCAGAAGACCCATTCTGAAATATTGCATCTACTATATAACCTTGGGCAGATCAATTCCCTGTCCAGAGCTTCATTTTCCTGATTTATATAATGAAGATTTGAAGTAATTGATCTCTAAAGTCCATTCCAGATCAGATGAAAATCTTACAAACCAGGGGGTGGAGCCAAGATGGCAGCTGGAAAGCAGGGACTTGCATGAGCTCCCAACCAAGTCCCTCCAAAAGCCTATAAAAATGGCTCTGAACAAATTCTAGAACTACAGAACCCACAAAATAGCAGAGGGAAGCAGGGCTTCAGCCCAGGACAGCTTAGATGGTCACTGGGTGAGGTCTATTGTGCATGGAGCTGGGAGCAGGAGGGGAGCAGAGCCCAGTGTGGCCCGTGTGGACCAGCCAGACTGGGAGCCGGGTGGAGCAGGCCCTAGTGCCCTGAATCAGTGAGCTATGGCAGTTACCAGACTTCTCAATCCATAAACACCAAAGACAACAGAGAAGGTTAGTGGGAAAAGCTGCGGGGGAGAGAGTGGAAGGAGTTCGTGGTTCTGCCACCGCCCCAGGGGTAGCAGAGGTGGGGCAGCTAAAGGAACTACAGCTGCAGTTGTTTCCAGCCCCAGGTCCACCGGGTGGGAGGAATTAAGTGGCAGATCAGAGCAGGAGTGCAGAGCCTCCTTAAGATCTGAGGACAATCCAGGTTGGGGGTTCTTGGGGAAGGATGAGTGCTGGTATGGCAGAGCTGACTATAGTAGCTCTGAAAACAACAGCACATACCCTCAAACTTGGAACAAAGTACTCTTTACTCTACAAGCAGTCATACCCTGACAAAAAACTCAAGGGTCAAGTAAGTTGGCTGGGAACATGGCCAGACAGCGAAAACACACCCAGATTCAGTCTCAGACTTTTGAATCTTTCTTTGGTGACAAAGAAGACCAAAACATACAGCCAGAAGAAGTCAACAAAGTCAAAGAGCCTACAACAAAAGCTTCCAAGAAAAACATGAACTGGTCTCAGGCCATGGAAGAGCTCAAAAAGGAGTTGGAAAAGCAAGTTAGAGAAGTAGAGGAAAAATTGGGAAGAGAAATGAGGATGATGTGAGAAAACCATGAAAAACAAGTCAATGACTTGCTAAAGGAGACTCAAAAAATACTAAAAAATATATTGAAGAAAACAACACCTTAAAAAATAGAGTAATTCAAATGGCAAAAGAGCTCCAAAAAGCCAATGAGGAGAAGAATGCCTTGAAAGGCAGAATTAGCCAAATGGAAAAGGAGGTCCAAAAGACCACTGAAGAAAATATTACCTTAAAAATTAGATTGGAGCAAGTGGAAGCTAGTGATTTTATGAGAAATCAAGATATTATAAAACAGAACCAAAGGAAAGAAAAACTAGAAGACAATGTCAAATATCTCATTGGAAAAACCACTGACCTGGAAAACAGATCCAGGACAGATAATTTAAAAATTATTGGGCTACCTGAAAGCCATGATCAAAAAAAGAGCCTAGATATCATCTTTCAAGAAATTATCAAGGAAAACTGCCCTGATATTGTAGAGCCACAGGGCAAAATAGAAATTGAAAGAATCCACAGATCGCCTCCTCAAATAGATCCCAAAAAGAAAACTCCTAGGAATATTGTTGCCAAATTCCAGAGCTCCCAGATCAAGGAGAAAATACTGCAAGCAGCCAGAAAAAAAATAATTTGAGTATTGTGGAAACACAATCAGAATAACACAAAATCTAGCAGCTTTTACATTAACAGATTGAAGGGCTTGGAATA
This sequence comes from Trichosurus vulpecula, assembly GCF_011100635.1. Classification (NCBI taxonomy): domain Eukaryota; kingdom Metazoa; phylum Chordata; class Mammalia; order Diprotodontia; family Phalangeridae; genus Trichosurus; species Trichosurus vulpecula. Next base: position 306,010,952 of record NC_050574.1, on the reverse strand, counting down.
AGATATTCCAGAGGTCAGTGGAGCTAGGATGAAAACCAAGAATCACCTACCCAGCAAAACTGAGTATCATGCTCCAAGGCAAAATATGGATTTTCAATAAAATAGAGGATTTTCAAGCTTTCTCAGTGAAAAGACCAGAGCTGAATAGAAAATTTGACTTTCAAACACAAGATTCAAGAGAAGCATGAAAAGGTAAGGAAGAAAAAGAACAAGAAAAAGAAATCACAAGGGACTTACCAAGGTTGAACTGTTTTTTTTTACATCCCTACATGGAAAGATGATGTATACGATTCATGAGACCTCAGTATTAGGGTAGCTGAAGGGAATATGCTTATATATATGCATATATATATATGTATATATATATATATGCGGTTGTGTGTGTATGTATATATATGTGTGTGTGTATGTATGTGTGTGTGTGTGTGTGTGTGTGTGTGTGTATATATATATATATATAGACAGAGTGCACAGGGAGAGTTGAATATGAAGGGATGATATCTAAAAAAATCAAATTAAGGGACGAGAGAGGAATATATTGAGAGAGGGAGAAAAGGAGAGATAGAATGGGGTAAATTATCTCGTATAAAAGTGTCAAGAAAAAGCAGTTCTGCAGGAAGGGAAGAGGAGGCAGGTGAGGGGGAATCAGTGAATCTTGCTCTCATCAGATTTGACCTGAGGAGGGAATACCATATATACTCAATGGGGTATCTTACCCCATAGGAAAGAAGTAGGAAGAAGATAAAAAGGGGGGATGATAGAAGGAAGGGCAGACAGGGGTAGGAGGTAATCAAAAACAAACACTTTCAAAAAGGGACAGGGTCAAGCGAGAAAATTCAATAAAGGGGGATAGGTTAGGAAGGAGCAAAATATAGTTAGTCTTTCACAACATGAGTATTGTGGAAGGGTTTTACATAATGATACAGATGTGGCCTATGTCAAATTGCTTGACTTCTTAGGGACGGTGGTTGGGAAGGGAAGAGGGGAGTGAATTTGGACCTCAAAGTTTTTAAAAACAGGTATTCAAAAACAAAAAAAAATGTTTTTGCATGCAACTGGGAAATAAGATACACAGGCAATGGGGTGTAGAAATTTATCTTGAAAGGAAGGGAAAAGGGGATGGGAGGGGAGTGGGGTGACAGAAGGAAGGGCTGACTGGGGAACAGGGCAACTAGAATATACACCATCTTGGAGTGGGGGGGGGAGGGTAGAAATGGGGAGAAAATTCATAATTCAAACTCTTGTGAAAATCAATGCTGAAAACTAAATATATTAAATAAATTAAATAAATTTTATTTTTTAAAAAAGAAAATCTTATAACCCTATGACACCATGTATTTTGTGATTTTCAGTTTCCACAACTTTAAGATTGGAAAAAAGAAGGAAGGAAGGAAGGAAGGAAGGGAGGGAGGATGGAATGGAGGAAGGAAGGAAAGAAGGAAGGAAGGAAGGAAGGAAGGAGGGAAGGGAAAAGAGAAGGAAAGGAAGGAAAAAAAGTACTTATTAAACACCTACTATGTGCTGGGCATTGTGCTAAGGACTTCTCAAATATTTTCTCATTTAATCCTCCTGACAACCCTGAGAAGTAGGTGCTCAAATTATACTCATTTTACTGTTGAGGAAATGGAGGCAGACAGGAATTAAATGACTTGTCCAGGGTCACACAGCTAGCAAATGTCTGAGATCAGATTTGAATTCAGGTACACCAGACTCCAAACCCAACACTCTACCTGAGCTCCCTCAGACTGTAGAATTGGACAAATGATTCCTTTTTTTCCAGTTCTGATATTATGATTCTAAATTTTAACCTATGCAGGTATGCGTATAGAGAGCTTCTCACTGGCTAATATGTTTATCATAGTTCTATAGTATAAATGCAGTTTAAAGAATTTGTGAAATTAAAATAAAATAGAAATTGCAACCCTTTCAAAATGTGTCTTTGAGAGAAAATTCACATCTCCTTTCCAGGTTAACTGGGTAATATTTATTCAGAACAAGATGGAGTTCTTTGGAGGATCATACACTGATACCTGAATAGTCTAAGAACAACAACTGCTATCAAGGTGCTCTACCACTATTAGACATCTCACTCCTGCCATCCTTAGTGAAGAATCAGTAGGTGGAAAAGTGAATTACCTTTCAAATGACAATGGTTTTGTCTTAAAAAATCCATAAGGTAAATATTAACACACTGTTTAAATGAAGCAAATTATTTTCATATCATCTTTCTAAAAGTTCCATTCCAATTGGCTCTGAGCCTTTTTGATTACCTAAATTATTCAGATACTGTACATATTAGCTTTGGCAAGCCCAGCCCGAGTTTGATTTTTTTCTTGTTACAAAATTTCATGAGGATAAATTCATCAAGGGTAAATTACCTGTCAATGTAATTTTATGACACCCATTATCCCTTAGTCCAAGTAGCTCATTGAATTTTACATGAACCAAAATCAGAACTCAACAGAATGAATATAAAGTAGTCTTCTACTCCCTATTTCCTAAAGGAAATATAAACTCTGTTTCTACACAAAGAATTTTGGCTAAAAACTCAATTTTTTCCAAAAAAGTTTTTATAAAAATTTTTGTGACAAAACCCATTTTTTTCATGAAATCAGTTTCAGTCAAAAATAATTTTCACATGTGATCACAGTCACCATATGAGTGCCTTTGCCTTTTTAGAAACATTGCCAACAAATTTTACTGCATGCTCTTGAAAAAGTTGTGTGTTGGCACAGTGACACCCAAATTACCTCATCGAATTTTGAAATTTGGCAGATGAAATGTTTTTTTCTGTGATGCCCTACTTAACTTTGTTTTTGAGGGGTAGATTGTTATAGGCCTGCCTTGGTGCTTTTTATGATGTTTAAGAAACAACCATTTACAAAGAACTAATAGCACAACTGACTTAAAGAGGCAATAGGATATAGATAAGGCAAACAACATTGCTTTTACAATCGAAGGACCTGGTTTTGACTTCTTGGCTCTGCATACACTCCTTGTATGATTTTTGACAAATTACCTAACCTTCCAGGACCTCAGTTTCCATATTTGTGAAATGAGAGACAATTAGACTAGGTCGCAAGCAAGGAATCGTCCAGTTTTAAATTTACGATCCCATGCCATTTCAGATAGTACAGATGACTTTGTGGATTTTAATTAAGTCAAGATTCCTGAAGTTCAGTGTTTTTGTAAAAAAAATTGCTGATAGTGAACAAGTAAGTTAAAAGGAGGAAAAGATTACCAAAAAACCCCTCAAAAATAGTGTAATTGATCATATATGTATATGAACATTTTATAAGCTCCATAAGGCAAGAACCAGGCTTTATACTGTTTGTTGTGCTCCCTTCACTCTCCCCTCCCCATCCTGACAATTACCCTACATACGTGTAGGGCCTCAGTGATGGTTTACTCCCATAATACCCTTCATTACACATTTTTTTCCTTTTCACCATTTCTTTTTTTTTAATTTTATTTTAGATTCAAGAACCAGAACACAAATACAGAACACCGAAAAGAAATAAAAATATATCATAAACTTAAATACTGAAACTTAAATACAAAGAAAGAAAATAAGCATGTCATGTGCATAACAGAACATAAGAGAGGATTAAAAATATGGAACAATAAATATTCAGTTCAAGAAAGCCCATGTGATAAATAATATATTTTATGTTGAGAATTGTCCATCTTTTCTTTGCTTCCTTGCTTTCTTTTGTTCTCTGCTGTGCACTTTTAACTTTATTCTTTTTTCCTCTCCCCCCACCCCCCCAAAGGCTATAATATAGTTTATATATGTTTCTCAACAGCTTTAGATATGTATATACACACAGACATATATACATGCATATATAGACATATACTTTCTGAAACATACTCTACTCCTGATCTTTGATTTTATGTTTGTGCATATCTCTCGTTTCCTATCCCTTCTGCCTCCTCTCCTTTACTTTCACCAGCTACTTTGCTGTCCTATTACTTGCCTTCCCGCTCCAAGGATCCCTCCCCTATCCTCCCATTCCCATTGATCTAAACACCCTTCTATACTCACCTTTTACCTATTCCCTCATATTCCCCTCTAAAGATCCCTCTTTTATCCTCTCACCCCTCTCTAGGCCCCTATGTTTCAACAATCTGGCTAGCTGCTGTTGTGGGGGTGAAAGACCAACACAAGCCCAACAACAAGCATGCTACCACCACACTGCAAAAGCCCAGGTTATTTTTATCTGCTTCACTAAGGAAGGCAACGTTAAGGGGTTGACAAGTTTACTTTAATCCAGCACACAGACATCATTCACTTAGTTCAGGGGAAAAAGACAGCACCCTGAACTTCAGAGCAAAATACAAACAAATTACAAACATCAACAGACAGACCTTGTCTGACTCAAATCACAATTCATAGTTACCAGACTTTAACAAAGTCCCAACATCCAGGTTACAAGTTGGAGGGCTCTTAGCTACAGCCACTCGGAGTCTCCTCATCAGCCAGCGCCACCAAGAGTGAGAGCCCTGTGCAAATGGCTCTGTCTTCTCTTCTTATGCCATTTCAGACACCATCAAATGTCATCTGAATGACCAGAACTTAGGCTTCTATGATTAACTCTTTTTTTTGTTTGTTTGTTTTTGTTTTGTTTTGTTTTTTGCTTTTTCTTTTTTTTCAGTACTAATTTATTTATTTTTTAAAATTTATTTATTTAACATATTTAGTTTTCAGCATTGATTTTCACAAGAGTTTGAATTACAAATTTTCTCCCCATTTATACCCTCCCCCCACTCCAAGATGACGCATGTTCTGGTTGCCCTGTTCCCCATTCAGCCCTCCCTTCTGTCACCCCACTCCCCTCCCATCCATCCCCTTTTCCCTTCCTTTCTTGTAGGGCAAGATAAATTTCTACACCCATTGCCTGTGTATCTTATTTTATAGTTGCATGCAAAAACTTTTTTTCTTGTTTTTGAACATCTGTTTTTAAAACTTTGAGTTCCAAATTCTCTCCCCTCTTCCCTTCCCACCCACCCTCCCTCCCTAAGAAGTCAAGCAATTCAACATAGGCCACATGTGTATCATTATGTATAACCCTTCCACAATACTCATGTTGTGAAAGACTAACTATATTTTACTCCTTCCCAACCCATCCCCCTTTATTGAATTTTCTCCCTTGACCCTGTCCCCTTCCCAAAGTATTTGTTTTTGATTACCTCCACCCCCATCTGCCCTCCCCTCCATCATCCCACCCCTTTTCTTTTATCTTCTTCCCTCTTCTTTCCTGTGGGGTAAGATACCCAATTGAGTATGTATGGTATTCCCTCCTCAGGCCAAATTTGATGAGAGCAAGATTCACTCATTCCCCCCTCACCTGCCCTCTCCCCTCCTCCCATAGAACTGCTTCCTCTTGCCACCTTTATGTGAGATAATCCACCCCATTCTATCTCTCCCTATCTCCTTCTCTCAATATATTCCTCTCTCATCCCTTAATTTGATTTTATTTCTTTTAGATATCTTCCCTTCATCTTCAACTCACCCTGTGTCCTCTCTCTCTCTCTTTCTTTCTCTCTCTCTCTCTGTATATATATATATATATATATATATACACACACACACACACACACACACACACACACACACACATACATATATACATACATGCACATTCACATATATATATATATATATATATATATATACATAAACATATACATATGTATATTCCTTTCAACTACTATGATATTGAGGTCTCATGAATCGTACACATCATCTTTCTATGCAGGAATGTAAACAAAACAGTTCAATTTTAGTAAGTCCCTTATGATTTCTCTTTCTTGTTTACCTTTTCATGCTTCTCTTGATTCTTGTGTTTGAAAGTCAAATTTGCTATTCAGCTCTGGTCTTTTCACTGAGAAAGCTTGAAAGTCTTCTATTTTATTTTTTATTTTTTTAATTTTTTAAACTCTTTATTTTATTTTTTTAAATTTATTTAACATATTTAGTTTTCAGCATTGATTTTCACAATAGTTTGAATTACAAATTTTTGCTCCTTCCCAACCCATCCCCCCTTTTTGAATTTTCTCCCTTGACCCTGTCTCCTTTCAAAGGTATTTGTTTTTGGCTACCTCCATCCCCATCAACCATCCCCTCCATCATCCCCCCCATTTATTTTTATCTTCTTCCCTTTTCTTTCCTGTGGGGTAAGATTCCCAATTGGGTATGTATGGTATTCCCACCTTAGGCCAAATCTGATGAGAGCAATGTTCACTCACTCCCTCCCTCATCCGCCCTCTCCCCTCCTCCCACAGAAATGCTTGCTCTTGCCTCCTTTACGCGAGATAATCCACCCCATTCTATCTCTCCTTATATCCCTCTCTCAGTATGTTCCTCTTTCATCCCTTAATTTGATTTTATTTCTTTTAGATATCTTCCCTTCATCTTCAACTCACCCTGTGTCTGCTCTCTCTCTTTTACATATATATATATATATGTACATATATATATAAAAACACACATATATATACATATACATACATACACATGCATACATATACACGTAGATACATACATACATACACATTCACTTATATATATACATAAACATACATATATGCATATTCCCTTCAGCTACCCTAATACTGAGGTCTCATGAATCATACACATCATCTTTCCATGTAGGGATGTACAAAAAACAGTTCAACCTTGGTAAGTCCCTTGTCATTTCTTTTTCTTATTCTTTTTCTTCCTTACCTTTTCATGCTTCTCTTGAATCTTGTGTTTGAAAGTCAAATTTTCTATTCAGCTCTGGTCTTTTCACTGAGAAAGCTTGAAAATCCTCTATTTTATTGAAAATCTATATTTTGCCTTGGAGCATGATACTCAGTTTTGCTGGGTAGGTGATTCTTGGTTTTCATCCTAGCTCCACTGACCTCTGGAATATCTTATTCCAAGCCCTTCAATCTGTTAATGTAAAAGCTGCTAGATTTTGTGTTATTCTGATTGTGTTTCCACAATACTCAAATTATTTTTTTTCTGGCTGCTTGCAGTATTTTCTCCTTGATCTGGGAGCTCTGGAATTTGGCAACAATATTCCTAGGAGTTTTCTTTTTGGGATCTATTTGAGGAGGCGATCTGTGGATTTTTTCAATTTCTATTTTGCCCTGTGGCTCTACAATATCAGGGCAGTTCTCCTTGATAATTTCTTGAAAGATGATATCTAGGCTCTTTTTTTGATCATGGCTTTCAGGTAGCCCAATAATTTTTAAATTGTCTGTCCTGAATCTATTTTCCAGGTCAGTGGTTTTTCCAAGGAGATATTTCACATTAGTCTTCCATTTTTTCATTCCTTTGGTTCTGTTTTATAATATCTTGATTTCTCATAAAGTCACTAGCTTCCACTTGCTCCAATCTCATTTTGAAGGTAGTATTTTCTTCAGTGGTCTTTTGGACTTCCTTTTCCATTTGGCTAATTCTGCCTTTCAAGGCATTCTTCTCCTCATTGGCTTTCTGGAGCTCTTTTGCCATTTAAGTTAGTCTATTTTTTAAGGTGTTGTTTTCTTCAGTGTATTTTTCAGCATTTTTTGGGGTCTCCTTTAGCAAGTCATTGACTTGTTTTTCATGGTTTTCTCTCATCCTTCTCATTTCTCTTCCCAATTTTTCCTCTACTTCTCTAACTTGCTTTTCCAACTCCTTTTTGAGCTCTTCCATGGCCTGGGACCAGTTGATGTTTTTCTTGGAGGCTTTTGGTGTAGGCTCTTGCACTTTGTTGACTTTTTTAGGCTGTATGTTTTAGTCTTCTTTGTCACCAAAGAAAGAATCCAAAGTCTGAGACTGAATCTGGGTGTGTTTTCACTGCCTGGCCATATTCTCAACCAACTAACTTGACCCTTCAGTTCTTCAGCAGGGTATGACTGCTTGTAGACTAAAGAGTTCTATGTTCCACGTTTGGGGGGGATGTGCCGGCTCTGCCGCACCAGCACTTCTGCTTCCTCAAGAACCCCCAACCCTGGGACTGGGCCTAGATCTTCAGCAGGCTGTGAAATCCTGCTCTGATCCACCACTTAATTCCTCCCACGAGGCAGGCCTGGGGCCGGAAGCAACAGCAGCTGTAGCTACCCCACCTCCACTGCCCCAGGGGTGTTGGCCAAACTGCGAAGCTCCTTCCACTCCCACAGCTTTTCCCACTAACCTTCTCTGCTGTCTTTGGTGTTTGTGGGTTGAGAAGTCTGGTAACTGCTGCAGCTCACCAATTCAGGGCGCTAGGACCCGCTTCACCCGGCTCCTGCTCTAGTTGGTCCGAGCCGCTCACGCTGGGCTCTGCTCTGTTCCATTCCCAGCTCCCAGCTCCATGTGGGATGAAACTCACCCAGAGACCATCCAGGCTGGCCTGGGCTGGAGCCCTGCTTCCCTCTGCTGTTTTGTGGGTTCTGCAGTTCTAGAATTGGTTCAGAGCCATTTTTTATAGGTTTTTGGAGGGACTCGGCAGGGAGCTCACACTAGTCCCTGCTTGCCAGCTGGCATCTTGGCTCCGCCCCCCGGAAGTCTCCCTATGATTAACTCTTGAGTTAGTACTTCCCCTTAGTACCCTGGGAGCTTCACACCCACATAGGCTTAGCACCTAATAGGGGTTTGGGCCTCGGGCTTAGCACCTAGTAAGACTCAATGAAATACACTGAATTAATCAAAGGAAACAAAAGCCAAACTCTTCAAGGGCACTTGGTTGAACTGAGTGCTAAGAGCCCATTTTGCTTATCAACACACCCTACCATTTTATTTCTTCTAAAATTAGAGGCCTTTTATACTTTTATATATATATGTATGATTTCCTCTCAAACTCATTCCTGATGAAAATAAGTTACCAGAACTACTAGTCCTCCTTCCCCATGTAATTCCTCTGTATTCTTTCTTCCTCTTGCACCTAATGGTATAAAATAGTTACTCTTTCTAGCTTTTCCTGAATAGTTTACTTTTTAAAATTCATATCATAGTCAGGTTTACCCAATCTTTCTTAAGAAGTCACCAGAGATTAATAAGAATCTTAGACATACATTTTACATTGTATAAAAGGTAAACAGTCTGTCCTCATGAATCTCTTATAATTAGTCTTTGGTTTATACCTTACATTTCTCTTGGTTCTTGTACGTCAGATCTTCAATTAAGTTCAGGATTTTTTTTACGAAGTCTTGAAAGTCTGAGAGTGTATCAAATATTCGTTTTTTATTCAAAACAATACTTAACTTTGCAGGGTATGATATTTTCAGCCAGCGTCCCAGGTCTTTTGCTCTTTGATATAACTGCGGTCCTTTAATGTCTCTGCTGCTAGGTATTGTTTAATTCTGACTGTGGCACCCTCATATTTAAATTGTTTTCATCTTGATGCATTTAATATTTTGTTCTTGAGCTAGGGTTTTCGGCATTTGACTATGATATTCCTATGAGTTTTCTCATGGGATCTCTTTTAAGTGGTGATCAATGGATTTTTTCTATTTCTACTTCCACCCCCCCCTTTGTTCTAATGCTTCAGGACTATTTTCTTGAATTATTTCTTGTATTATTGTATCAAGATTCTTTTTTATCATAACTTTCAGTTACTCTTATTATTTTTATATTTTCTCCTCCTGATCTATCTCTTCTATTTTTTCATTATTCATGTTTTGTTTATTTCTTAATCTCTTGTAATTTCAATGGCTTCACTTTGCCCAATTCTAGTTTTGAAGGTCTCATTTTCCTCCTTAAGATTCTGAATCTCTTTTTTCTAATTGGTTGACTTTCCTTTCGTAAGCTTCTTGTTTTTCTTGGATTATTCTTTTTTTGTTTTAGTTTCTCCTCCATCTCTATCATGTGATTTTTAAAGTCTTTTTAAAGCTCTTCTGTAAATTCTTTTTGGGTATGTGACCACTTGACATTACTCTTTGGGGGTTTCTTTACTTCAATATCCTCCTCTGAAGATGAACCCCAGTCACCTCTATTCCCATAATAGGTTTGTATGGTTGGATTCTTTCTCCTTTGCCTGTGCAATTTTTGTGGTAATAGCTTGATTTTTGTAATCACCTCCAGCCCTGGGCTGTGAAAAATGGTGCCTCTCGCCTCAGATCTTCAGTTCTCCCCTCTAGCCTGGAACCAAAGCCAAACCTTTAACCTCTTGTATGTGCCCTCAGCCAGGGGCTTTCTGCCCCACTGCTTCTGCACTCACCCAGCCTGTGGCGGCTCCTTCTCACTCCCACCACTCTTTGCAGCACAGCTGAATCTGGTGTTCCTCATCAGCAGAGGTTCCCTCAATCTTCCTGGGCTCAAACGCCCAACTCCCCTCACTATCCAGGGTAAAATCTTCTTGTGGCTGGGGCTGACACAGCTCTCAAACCCACTAACCCCAGGACTTGCTGCTTGTTGTTTAAGCAGCTTGCAGCTTGTTGCTAAAATGGAACCTAGCCTGGAGGTGTTTACTGTTTGTGGGACCAAACCTAGTCCTGGGATTTTTCTTCAGATCTTCCCAAATTGTCCCAGGAAGATCCCGGTTGTGCCCCCATTCTTCTTTGTCTCCACCCATACTTTGTTCCCCCTAAGGTGTCATTTTAACTCTTTTGTGGTGGAAAATCTTGAGAACTTGGAATTTTCTGACCTACTCCTCCATCTTCTTAGAATCCTCTCAGAATCCTTTCCAGAAGCCTCTTTTCACCATTTCTGAGGAATAGTAGTACATTGTAATTTTCTTTATGATAATGACCATTTTTTTATATCTGTAGCAACTAACCTAATGCTTTAAATGTAATTAGTGCTTAATAAATGATTATTGAATTTAAGTAAGTTAACCTAGATTGACAGAAAACTTATTGCTTGGTCAATGCCCCCTTGAGAAGCTGAATTACTTTTTCCAAAATATGCAAGGTAACAGGGAGAAACTTCTTTTATAAGCTCATTGCTTGGATAACTATCACTTATTCTTGGATTTTAAGAATGCCTTCAGGTTGGATCTTACACCTGGATGTGAATAGATCATAATGGACGAAACTATAAATCCTCAAAATGTAGAAGTAATAACATTTTATTAACGCAATCACAGCACTAACCACTTAGCGTTCTTACTAGCATCCTGTGCTCTTCAAAGGAGTAATAAATACAGTGTAGATGCCTTAAAATATCGAGGGGAAAGTGATTTTTAATAAGGAGCGTTGGTATATGACATTGCTTCTGGTCACACTTTCTTCTTTGGGCATTTTGGCACTTTGGACATTGAAAATAAAAACAAAAAATTAGGTCCTTGGTAGTCTTTCATTTAAGAAGTCTATGTTATGGATGGGAGGCAGTACAGGATGTTGGATAGATTGTCATTTTTCAGATCAGGAAGATCTGGATTCAAGTACTGTCTCTATCATAAGCTAGCTGTGCCCATAAGTACATAACTTGTTTTTAGGCAACTCTTTCAGATCAAAGTTTCAGTAGAATAGTGGTAGAAAGAGTTTTACTACTAAGATTTTCCCTCACAACTGAAATTACAGGTATGCAAGGAAACCTAATCAAACAAGCAAAAATTGTAAAGTGGTATGGGGAACAAGGAGTGTTTAAATAGAGTATGTTGCACAACCAAACATAACTAAGAAGGCAACCTGCAGTCAGGCCCAGACCTAAATGTACTTTCAACTATTAATACCTGAACATAAATTGGTATTCTATTACAACATGTAATATATAAGCATATCAATCTGATTATGCCTAGAGGGAATTGAAGGAGAGAAGGCTGTAATTACAGGCTATCAGTTAGAAGATACTTCAGAGGTCATATAATACAACTCATATTAGAAAGGAAATTTCATCTTCAACATTGTTAACAATATAAAGCCTCCACTTGAAGACCTTTGGTAATTATGATCCTATTCTACTTTCTAAAGTCGCCTTTTCCATTTTCTGACAATTCTAATTGGTAGAAATCTTTTATTCTGTCGAGTCTAAATCTACCTCTCTCTAATTTCCTATTTTTATCTTCTGAAGCAAAGCAGAACTAGTACCACCCTTCTTGCCTATGAAGAATCTTCAAATAGTTAAATGTAGTTATGTCCACTCAATTCTTCTTATTTTCAATTTAAACATCCTCATTTAGTTCTTTGAACTAATATTCATTGGGTGAGTATTATTTATTATAGGCATTCAAAATACTGACAAGATGATTTGAGTACTGGTGGAGGGAGGATCTGAAGCAATAGGTGTTGACCAAAAAAGTCAATCATTCATTGAGTCTCAGTGTGAAGAGATCTAGGCAGCATCCACTTGATAAGTTGATAGAAAAAGAACAGTATAAAAGAGCAAATATTTTACCTAAATCAAATTATGCTTTGGTCATCCTAACTGGGTGAAATTAGATTTAAAAAAATTGCAGAAGGAATCAGATAAAGGGGACAAAATATGAAAAAGAAGGAGAAGGACATTGAAAGAAAAGATACAACTTCTTTCCATTAGTTTCTTGAATTGATCCATATCCAAATTCACTAAATCTTTGGCACTTAATGTGTTCTCCAGATGGCTGCAGAATGTTGTGGGACACACAAAGCTAACATGACTCTCCTACACACAGGTGCATCACTTACTTTGGCTGGCGCTCATAAACACTCAGAAGCTACTTTGGGGAAATGGTCGAGGTGGGGGCAATTCTTTTTTCACTTCAAGTTTCGCCTTCGCTTCCTATAGCTCCATGAGGCAACCTGTTTTGTTGTATAAATTAAAAGAACATCCTCAGGATAAGGGAAATTCAACTCATGGAGTAAGATGAGAAATCTCTCAAATGTCAGGTGAGTTTCTCTGTATGCCTGTGTATCCTTCACTAGCAACAAAGATATTACTCTACTTTGAAGATTCCAATATGCCTCAGAATGGTGATAATCTGGAAACAGTCAAGTATATCGACATCATCATCATCATCATCATCATCTTCCTACAGTAATAAAGTGATCTGTTGTTTACAAAGCACTTATATACGTTATCATATTTGATGACCCCTATGTCATTGTAAAGCATGTAGTGGAATGTAATATTTCTTTCATTTTAGAGAATAGGAAATTGAGCCTTAGTGGGCTAAATTACTCTGGCCCAAAGCTACATAATATAAGTAGAAAGGTAAGTACATTTAAATAGAAGGCATATAGAGTAAACACAAGACAAGATGGAAGTCTGAAACAGGCTATACTCTGAGGTCTATGGAGGCTAGATGTTAAGTAATAAATATTTAAGACATAATGATGTGTGTAATAAATACAGAGAAGTTCTGTATAAAGGGATGAAGAGTGAAGTAAACAGAGCCAATGAAACATTATACATAGTAATTACAAAAATATAAATGAAAAGAATGATACACCAAGAAACCTAATTATAATAAAATTATAAAGGTCAAGAGGGTCTTGAATGAAGTGAAATGAAAAGTCAGACCAACCTACCCCTTGATGGAAGTGGAAGGTCCATAGGTATTAAACACTACACGTGAACTGATACAAGAGTGGAAGAGGGGCACCATCTCTCTTATCTCTCAACCAGAACATAATGGAAACATGTTGTACCTCACTTTTCCCTCCTTTTTATTTATTCTTTCCTGAAATTAGAATGTGTTTTAATTGAGAGAATTGACCTTTCTGCTTTGAAATGTTTAAAGTATGATCAGAGATCCCCTCACACCCAGAGTCAGTAATATAGAGTACTGAAGCCAGTAGTAGCACCACCGGAGAGGGTGAGAAGCCAGTGAAGCAGGTGAGATTCACAGCCCTGCTTCACTTTATTGGTGACTGTGAAAGCATCAGAGCTTTATCCAGAATCCATATAAGCATGCCATCATAAAACTGGCATGCAACACTGATGACATTCCCGGGGCAAAAATTTCACCATGATCTTCCACAAGGCTTCATGACTGACTGCATCAAAGGCTTTGATTGGACTGACAAATGATGATGGTGAAGTGGCATTTTCATGACAGTGGCACTCTCACTGTCATGAGCCTGTTGTTTGCTCCTTTTGGGAGGAATACAGACTTGTGGACTAGATTAAATCTGATTGCAAAACCTAGGTCAGCTTCATGTGTACCCAGCTCCAATTTCAGTCATCTGGCCTTAATTTGCCATCCTTGTTTCCTCAGGCCTGCTATTTGGATGTAGTATCTCCTGAACTCTCTTACAACAAGAACTGTTCATCTTTCAGATCTACTGGATTTCATGTCATCCGTAAGCATGCACACATTTCATGTTCCAATGGTGAATGGAATCTTTGCAAAAAAAATTGTACTTATTTGTGTTTCAAAATACAGGGTGAAATTTCTGCCTGCCATGGTAAACAGGTTAGGGGTGGGTGAAGTAGACAATTTTTAGGGCACCTCTTCTAGTTGCTTCTTTATGCCAGGAGGTGGGCAGTGTGGTCCTTAAAAACAAGGATACCCAGGGGGCTGTCAAATCTCACTCCTGATTTAGTCCAGAAAGAAGACAACCCTATGCCATGGGCCTCCTGTTTGCAGGGTTATGACTACAGCTCTCAGTGTGTCAGTACCTGATGTTTAATCACTTGCCTGTTGCCACAGGACTTCTAGGTAGGTAAAATAATAACATAGTAAAGTAATAAAATAGTAAAATTGTGCATGGTGAGTGGTGTCTTCACTGCTGTGAATTGGATATAAGTGAGGCGAAGTTGCACTAAGTTGTCAGCCTCACTCTTTCTTTTGGGGTCAGTGAAGTTCAATTGCAAGTTCAAATGTCAAGATTACTGGGGAAAGCACACCATACAGTGGGTGACCTTGGCCTCTCCTATGTCTGAACAAGATCTTAGGGGTGGGCAACCTGTAGCCTGGAGCCCACATGTGGCCCTCTAGGTCCTCAAGTGTGGCACCTTGACTGAATCTAAACTTCACAGAATCAATCCCCTTAATAAAAGGATGTGGCCTCAAGGCTGCAAGTTCCCCACCCCTGTTCTAAGTGCTCCGTAGCATCTACTTTACCCACCTTCATGCCCTTTGGAACAAATTGTTCTCAACCATCTGTTCTACAGGGGGAAGTCTTCACATGTTTGGGGTTGACATTTTCCTAATTCATGGAGAGCTTTGAGGCCAGGAAGTTACTCTCAACCTGGTTTAGCACATCTGCTGAGATGGTTTTACCAGTGTGTGGCTGTTGTGCATGCTACAGCTTCTTGGGACTATCCACAGGTGAGATGTGAGTGACAGGTGAACACCAAATGTGGACGAGCATTCTTGAAAAGGGCTTGGCAAGCCCTCCCTCACACCAGAGACACTAGTCCTCCATGAACACCCCATTTACCTGGAAGATTTTTATTTTAATCACTGTGTCCTCACAATTGACAAGATTGGTAACCACTATAATAGACTGTTATTATCTACTAACAGCTCAACACAACTCAATTCATTACATTAGCTTCAGGCATAAAAATCATTGAAAACTGGGGTGGGGCATGAAAGGAATGAGGCTGAGTGGAAGGGGACACAGTTTCAAATGTGTTGATGAGCAAGTGAGGAGGAAAAAGGTACTCATTCTGGGGCATGTTCTGGTGAAACACTGTATCAAGGATTCTTGGCAACTAGAATTTGGCATGAAGATGCTGCAAGCTCAGATCAGGGATTGTGAAATAAAGACAACAGAACTTAAAGAATGATGGAGGGTCACTGAAAATGAACCTCTTCACTTTGTTGTTTAACATAGAGTAAACCCTAAAGACGCCCCTCAGCTACTAGAACTTTATGGTATGTAAGTGTCATTGAGCAGTATTATTTTCACAGCATGTAATATTTCCCAACTAGAATGATAAGCTCGGCCCAAGTGAACAGTTTTCTAGTCCCTGAAAGGTTCTTGGAAAAAAAAAAACACAATATGGCCATCTTCAACAAGGAATCCCCTTAGATTCCCTTGGATAGCAGCATCTGTTCCATGCCTCATTGGAGCATATTAAGTACCGTTCAAATACACAAATCCTTAGAGATTTCCACTTGTACATGATGCTTCTCCAGGGAGTCATGGGAGTTCTCATTAGCAGCTGTGCTTCAAAACAGAGGCAGTTTTATTGAGTTATACTTAAGAGTTTTAAACTTTTTTTTTTCCTTTACTCCTCCCCTAGTCAAGAGGTAAGGCCATAGATTATCTAGCTACCCTCACCCCAGAATATGACAAATTAGACTAGGCATGTAAAATATCCCAGGCCTCAAATTCAGGTTGGAACAGATTGAATTACTGAACAGTCTAAGAATAAGAATAGCAATAATGATAAGAACTGCAAAGTAGAAATAAGATTAAGTATATATCATTCCTCCATATTTGAACCCAGGGTCCTTTCAGTGCAACTGCAAGGGGTGGCCTTACAGTCTCCTATTTTTACTAAATCACAAACAGTAATTCTTTTTATCTACCTGTGCAACAATCCATAGAACTTTATATATGAATAGAATGACAGGGTAACAATTTATTCCATTATGGTTTTTATATTAGATCCATTGGGAAAAAATAAGCATAAGAAGAATGACATGATGATGGTGATGATGATATAAACTCCTCAACTCATTGTCTATATACAGGGGAAAAGGAGCAGTGGCAGAACGTACCAGCTAGAATGATATGAATGGGACCCTTTGAAAGTCCTCAGATTACTGTATTATCCGTGAAGACCCATAAGGAACCCGGAAATGCTAACTGATTTCTGGAATACCTAAACAAATTATAGAATGTTAATGAGATGGAATATTATTTTGTTACAAGGTAAGGGACAGTTTTAGATAATTTTTAATGATGTGATGTGGAGTAAAGGGAACTAAGAAAATAGTTTATACAACAAAAACATTGTAAAGAGAAACAGCTTTGAAAGATAGAGTCCTGTTCATTGCAATGACCATGCACATTTCTAGAGAACCAATGATGTAACATGCTGCAAATGTTTTGACAGGGAGTTTATGGACTCAGGGTGTAAAATGAGACTTTCTTTTGATGTGGACAATGCAAATTTTTTTTTGCTTGAATATTTGTTACATTTTTACTGGGAAAGTTGAAAATTTGTATTAATTGGAAGAGAAGTGAAAATTTTAAAAATAAATACATTGATTAGGGGTAGCACGTGAGTAAGTATCATGCATTTGCTCCTAGGCAGCAGCATGCAGTGGATAGAAAGCTGGGTGTAGAGTCTGGAAGACTGAGTTCAAATCATACTTCAGGGAATTACCATGACTAAGTCACCTAACTTTTGTACACCTGTTTCTTCAGCTACAAAATGAAGATAATTAACATCACCTACCTGAGAGTTGTTAGGAGGATCAAGTGAGATAACTTTTGCAAAGTGCTCAGCACAGTGTAAGCACACAGTTGGAAAATAAAGATTTTGAAATATCATGACAGAAGAAAGCTAAATCCTGAGAGAACATCATGAATCCTAGCTTTCTACTGGAATTATCCTAGAAGTGCTTTCAGTGAGTCTACAGATGATAAACTTATATCCCACTCATTTCATTCAGTTACAAAAAGTAGTTGTATTATCTACCTGTAAAGGATGATGTTCTACAGTAGCCTGCAAATCATTTAGCATTAAATAATAATCACAGGATAGTGATTTGCTGTAGAAATATTTCTTATTGATGTATCAAAAATGAGAATATAATAAATTATTATTCTTATTTAATTGCATATAACATACAGCATATATATATACAATAATAATAAAAATAATAAAAATATAATAACAAAGCAGGAGTGAAATAGATCTGGCATGAAAATATCTATCCCTCATACAAAGCTAATTAAAATATTCTGATTTGAAAATTCAAAGCATTAAAATAATAAAATTAATATAAATATACTATGAAAGTACTATAACATGGCTGTCCCTGAAACATATTGCATCATATATATGCACATATATGCACACACTGAAATATATATCTATGTATGTGTATATACATACATGTGTATATGCATACATACACATATACATATACATTTCCTCAAGTATTATTAATCTAAAAGATTTAATATAAAGGTTCAAACTAAACACCTTATCACTCTCTCTTCTGGAGTCATTGAAATCCAGTGGCAAGGTAAGCATCGACATGACTGGATATGGCCTGGCATGCAGTGGATGACCTTAGTGCCTTCAATGTCTAATCAAGCTCTAAGTGCTCCACCGTGCCTGCTTCACTTTCCTTCCTGGATATTGGAACGAATTGTTCTTACCTGCTCATTCTTCTGGGGAAAGTCTTCACCTGCTTGGATTAGACACTCCACCCCCCAACTCACCAGTGGATTTGAGACCCCTCAGTTACCCTCAACCTGTTTTTTTTGCCTATCTGCTAAAACGGGTTAGCCAGGTGTAATCATTGCACGTGCTACAGTTTCTTAGAGGCACCAGTGAGAGTTGGGTATGTCAGGTAAATACCAAAAGTGGAAAGCATCTCTGAAAAGGGCTTAAGCAGCCTTCACACCAGAAGTACTAGTCTTCCCTGAATACTATATACCTTCAAAAGCTACATTAAAAATAAAGACTTCCATGATTCAGCTTTATGTATGTGCATATATATATATATATATATATATATATATATATATATATATATATATATATATACTTTTTATAATTTCATCATCCTAAATCTGTATCTTCTCTTAAGATAAATACTTCAGCTTATTTTTCGTATTGTATGGTTTCCAGACTCTTTACAATACTGGTGAAAAGTCACCCTCCTCTTCTTGCATTCCACTTTGTCATTGTGATAACCATTCTTAAAACTTGATACCCAGAAATAATACAGTACTCATTTAAATGGACTGACTTACACAATGCAATGTAGAATTATCATCTTCTTTAATATATACATTTGAATCTATTAATATAGGTTAAAGTTGTTATAGCTTTTTAGGCACCCAATTACATTATTGGCAAAAATCGACTTTTTCAATTAACTAAAATTTGAGAGACATGATTATTAAACAACTGATTGCTAATATTAGGGAGACACAGGATCTATTCCTTTGTGAAATCTTATTCTCTATTAGGCCAAGCTAGTATCTGAAAGACGTTACTGATAATGAAATTGGATTAACTTTTTCCTCCTTGTTCAGACCCCACAGAGGAGGGGAATCTCTTTGTGTTCTACTCAGATTTGGATAGGGATAAACTATTTGATTATATTGTCCAAGGCTGAGAATGGTTTGGAAGTAAATGACACAATGAAAGTCACATCCCCAGCCCATCATTAAAATAGCTCCACCTCTCATAACATTCATTCTCTCATTACTTGTCAACTAAACAGAGTTGATTGCTACCCTCAGGAACATCCACTCTTCCAAGAGCATATAAGCGTTGAGTGGATTTCATGAGGAGTCTTTGGCATTCAAGAGTGTCACTGATCCTTTTTATTAAGTACATACTAGCATTATTAATAAAATTATTAGTTACTCAGAAACTATGTCTTTTAAAAAAAGGAAGTCCTATAAAGCCCGAAGCCCCACTCTACCCCTAATTTTGTGCCTTTGTAGTTGTGTAGCCTAGAACTTCGTAGTTTAATATCTTGGACTTCCTTCACTAGAATTTAAGGGCCTTAGAAACAGGGTTTTTTTTCTTTATATCCCTGGCACCTAGCTCAGTTTTTGCCACATAGGAAGCACTTAAAGGATGTTTGTCAAATAGAAATGAATTAACTTTACATTTGTCTTTGTTACATGTCATATTATTCATTTAGTTCCATGATTTCACCCTATTGATGTGTGTGTGTACACATGCATGTACACACATGTACATGTGCATATACACATTTGTATGTTTGTATAAACACATGCTTTGTTATAGTGCTCCTGCATAAAGGAGTCCCTCCTGGAAAAATGTAGGGTTCCCCTTGACCCATAATTTCTATATCTGAGCTCATAGCACTATGCTCCCCGAGTATAGGCATGCCTATCAATAGCTTAAGTCTTTATCCAGTTCCTGGTTCATGTCTAAGGAGAGGCTTATAGACCAGCCAAAGACATCAGGGAAGCTGAAAATAACATGTGAAACAATTGGATTCAGTTCAACATAAAGCTTTATTGATAAAAATGTTGATCAGAAAAGACCCAAGTACGGAAAATAGAAAATGTCATAGCAATCCACCAGTGGCATTCCTAGAGTTTTATCTCAATCAAGACTTTGTGATTATTTTTGTTCAATGATGTTGTTTGGTATTTTCTAACTTGAACATAAGTATATCATTAAATTGTGTCAAATGTCTTGGTAAAAACAGATATACTATGTCTCCATCTAATAGTTTCTCCATCTAATAGTTTAGTAGCTTTTTAAAAAATAATCAATTTATCCAGTTTCCTGTGATGTTTAGTATTAGATTTGTTGTTATTGTTCATCCTTCCCTTTCAAAGGAGACCAATGGCATTACAGGGTTATGTCTTGAATTGCTCATGAATTGAATTGAAATGAAATTGAATTACACAAAGCCATCAGTATCACTCTCTCTTCCAGTCATTGCAGTCCAGTGGTAAGACAAAAGTCACAATAACTAGTGATGGCTTGGGATACGGTGGATGACCTTGGTGTTTTCAATGTCTGACCAAACTCTAAATATTCTATAGCGTCTGCTTCAGCTGTTTTCATGGCTATTGGAATAAATTGTTCTCATTTGCCCATTCCACTAAAGGACATTTTCACATGCTTGGAGTATATATCCTCCTAGCTCACTGAAGGGTTTGAGGCCTATTGGTGCCCTCAACCTAGTTTAGTCCCTCTGCCAAGACAGTTTTACCAGGGCATAGCTGCTGCACATGCTACGGTACCTTGGAGCCACAGGTGAGAGTTGGGTAAAAGGTAAACATTCAAGGTAGATGATTAACCTTTAAAATGGCTCAGTAAGCCCTCACAGCAGAGGTGCTAGTCTCTCCTGAATACCCTATAAATTCCATCTTAGAAGTCATCTCAAACTCCTTATTTTAAAAAAAAAAAGGATGCCTAGACATGCCTAAGGTTCAAATCTAGAAAGAAGCAGAATGAAGCAGTTGGATAAATAGTTTTAGTCTTAGGACTAGACATTAACTAGCATTGGACCATTATTTCTTTTTCTGAGTTTTCATAAAATATCTGTTCATTAATCAATTCTAGACATTTGCTGGGCTTTTATGTCACGTATACATCTGTCGTTCTCATAATCATTTTCCCTTTCTAACATTGGGATATTTGTCCATTTTCTGACTTGCTTTTGGTTCCCTATAATTTTCTCAAAAACACAAACACTTGTTCTGTGATTACATTAGCGATTTCTTTCCCAAAAAGTTACAAAAATGATTAATCATTGAGTTGTACCAACTGGATAGGAAGGCAAGGTTAAAAAACTACTTATTTGCTCAAAGTCCAGCCAAATGTTTGCAACCATGCAGGTGAGAACAAACTATTAAAGAAATTTGTGAGTTTTCTTAATTCTAGGATTTTATGTTGATGAAATTTTAAAGGAGTTAAAAATGACATTTATTTTGTTGTCTAGATTTTATTACCTGTAGTATAACTCCTGGAGTTTTGGTAGCCCCAAACTCCAGGGCTGAGAGATTTAGATTTTGTGTGTATCTGTGTGTGAGGGGGTGGGTGGGAAGGTGTTTTTTTCTTTTATTTTTACATCTTTGTTTCTTACATTACATATTCTTACCTGACCTAGCTTGCTCTAGAGCTTCAGGGTGTTCATGCATTTTATTTGCCCAAGCCTAGAGACCATGAAACACCTTATTTCATCTTCACATCCATGTATGATATTGATAACACTGACCAAACAACTCTCTCAGGGTAAAAAGAACTGGACCCAGAAGATTTATCCCCTTCTTAAAGATGAAAAAGATATAAAAGTTAAACTATTTTGAAAAAAAGAAATAAACAGAACAAATTGTGAATCTGTCCATTTAATAAATATTTAAAACAGGCAAAGCTCTGTTCTAGACACAAGGGATCAAAAAAAATTCCCTCTTCATAACAGTTCATATGAATTGATCGTAGAGATTCCTAACCTAGGGTATATGGATTTATGCTTTTTGTTTTAATTTTTGGTAACTGCATTTCAATATTATTTTAGGCATTTTAAAACATGACTCCAACAAGTCCATGGGTTTCACAGACTGCCAAAGGACTTAACGTCAAGAAACCCTGATCTAGCATAAAATAACATTTAAATAAATAGATAAATAGAATATAATTTGAGGGGAATAGAGGGCTAAAATTAGGGGACCAAGGAAAGGCTTCCTATAAGAGATGATACCTAACTTCCAACTTGAAGGGAGGTAAGATTTCTAAGAGCTGAGGATGAGGACAGAATTATTCTAGGCACAAAAGGCCACTATGCCAAGAAACAGGCATAGGAGATGGAATGCCAAATTTGGTATTCTCAAATTTGTTTAAAAGAGCAAAGAGAGATTGGGGCAGAGCCAAAATGGTGGAGTAAAGGCAGGGACTTACCTGAACTTTTGCCCAAACCCCTCTAAATAACTTTAAATAATGACTCTAAACAAATTCTAGAGTGGTAGAACCCACAGAAAGACAGAGTGAAACAATTTTCTGGCTCAAGACAACTTAGAAGGTCAGCAGGAAAGGTCTGTTGAACCAGGGTGAGTGAGGAGCACAGTCCAATGCCGGTCATACCAGCGTGGAATCAGGCCCAGCAAACCAGGAACAAGCCTTTGAAAAACTGAATCAGTGGCCACAGTGCCAGTTTCCAGACCTTTCAGTCCACAGATGGTAAGGTGACCAGACAATGCATCAGAAGTAGATTTACAGGAGTCCCTTTGCTGTCACCATAAGAAGGATTCTGTTGCATTGTCTATAGTTGGAACTGAGTCACAGTCTAGAGTCTCAGGGTAAGGTGGAGCACACGCAAAGCAGACTTTGAAGCCTGCCATAGGGGAACAGGAACCTTGGTCACAGTTCCAGGGTTTAAAAGAGTGCTTGTGGTCACTCACACACCAGTGTGGAGTACAGGAGAGTAATAAGCACACTTCTCTTTAGATCACACCACCTTGGAAGAGTGAAAATTTTACAGGTCCCCAGAATTACCTCTGAATACTTCCTCACAAATACCTGAAGCTTAGGACAGTGCCCCCTCTACTTGGGAAGTAGAGTCCCACTTTAGCATAAAGTTAAAAGGGAAGAAACAGGCTGGAAAACAGAAACAACAGAAAACAACAGAAAATATTCTGACTAGAGAAAGTTACTATGCTGACACAGAAGGTCAAAACACAAATTCAGAAGAAAATGATAAAGTAAAAATTCCTGTATCCAAAGGCTCCAAGAAAAAACATTATCTGGTCACAGGCCATGGAAGAGCTCAAAAAAGATTTTGAAAATCAAGTAAGACAGGTATAAGAAAAAAATGGGAAGAGAAATGATAATGATACAAGAAAATCATGAAAAAATTGTCAAAAGCTTGTTAAAGGAGGGACAAAAAATATGAACAAAATAACACCTGAACAAACAGAATAGGCCAAATGGGGAAAGAGGCACAAAAATCCAATGAAGAGAAGAATGCCTCAAAAAGAAGAATTGGGCAAATGAAAAAAAAGATATACAAAAATTCAGTGAAGAGAAGAACTCCTTAAAAAGCAGATTTGCCAAATGGAAAAGGAGGTACAAAAGCTCACTGAAGAAAATAATTCCTTCAAAATTAGAATTGGGAAGGTGGAAGCTAATGACTTTATGAGATATCAAGAAACAATCAAGCAAAGTCAAAAGAATGAAAAAATAGAAGACGATGTGAAACATCTCATTGGAAAAATAACTGACCTGGAAAATAGATCCAGGAGACACAATTTAAAAATTATTGCACTACCCAAAAATAATGATCAAAAAAAAAGTCTAGACATCATCTTTCAACAATTATCAAGGAAAACTTCCCTGGTATTCTAGAGCCAGAGCGTAAAATAGAAATTGAAAGAATCTGCTGATCACCTCCTGAAGAAGATCCCAAAATGAAAGCTTCCAGTAATATTATAGACAAATTGCAGACGTCTCAGAACAAGAAGAAATACTGCAAGCAGCCAAAAAGAAACAATTCAAATATGGTGGAACCACAGTCAGAATAGTAGAAAATTTGACAGCTTATACATTAAGAGATTGGAGAGCTTGGAATTTGATATTCAAGAGGGCAAAGGAGCTAGCATTACAACCAAGAATCACTTATCCGGCAAAACTGAGTATAATCCTTCAGGGGGAAAATAGATGTTCTATGACATAGAGGACTTTCAAGTATTCCTGATGAAAAGACTAGAACTGAATATAAAATTTGACTTTCAAATGCAATATGGAAAAGAAACATGAAAAGGTAAGCAGGAAAGAGAAATCATAAGGGATTCTGTAAGGTTAAAATGTTTACATTTGTACATGGAAAAATGATACTTATAACTCCTAAAAACATTCTCATTATTAGAGCAGTTAGAAGGAATACACATAGACAAAAACAGTGATGTGAATTGTGATGGTATGATTATCTCAAAAAAATAAAGTTAAGGGATGAGAAAGAAGAATGTACTGAGAGAAGGGGAAGGGGAGAGGTAGAATGGGATAGATTTTCTGACAGAAAAATGGCCTAAAAGAGATTTTACAACGGAGGGGGAAAAGGGGGAAGAAAGGAAAGGAACACATGAACCTTACTCTCATTGGAATTGTCTCAAAGATGGAATAATATATACAGTCAGTTGGGTGTAGAAACTAGCTTACCATACAAGGAAGTAGGAAAGGAAGGGGATAAGAAAATGGGGAGGGGAGCTTGGCGGAGGTAAATGTCAGAAGAAAAACACTTTTGAAAATGGACAGGGTAAAAGGATAGAGAGGGTAGAAAAAATAGGGAGGAAATAGGATGGAGGGAAATACATACTTGGCAATCATCACTGAGAAAAAAAATAATTTACAATGAATTTCTCTGATAAAGATTTCATTTCTCAAACATAGAAAACTGAGTCAAATTTATAGAAACAAGAACCACTTCTGAATTGGTAAATGGTCAAAGGATGGTGATAGGCAGTTTCCAGACAAAGTAATTAAAGTGATCTATAGTCATGTAAAAAATGGTCTAAATCCCTATTGATGAGAGAAATGCAAATTAAAACAACTCTGAGCTACCACCTCACACTTGTCAAATTTGCTAATATGACAGAAAAGGAAAATGGCACATATTGGAGAGGATATAGGAAAATTAAAACACTAATGTACTATTGGTGTAGTTATGGACTGATTCAGCTGTTATGGAGGGAAATTTGAAACTATGCACAAAGGGTTATAAAACCATGCATACCCTTTAACCAAGCAATACCACTACTATGTCTGTATTCCAAAGAGATGAGAAACAAAAATATTAAGTACCTATGTGTACAAAAATATTTAT
Organism: Trichosurus vulpecula; assembly: GCF_011100635.1. Lineage (NCBI taxonomy): Eukaryota > Metazoa > Chordata > Mammalia > Diprotodontia > Phalangeridae > Trichosurus > Trichosurus vulpecula. The sequence continues at coordinate 305,985,627 of NC_050574.1, read as the reverse complement.
AGCAGCTCTTTTTTTTGGTGACAAATAATTGGAAATTGAAGGGATGTCCACCAATTGAAAATGGTTGAACAAGTTGTTGCATGTGATTGGGATATAATACTATTGTCCTTTTAGAAATGATGATGAGGATGTTCTTAGAAAAACATAGAAGGAGTTATATGAACTGATGCAAAGTGAAATGAGCATAATCAAGAGAACACTGTATACAGTAAAAGCATCATTGTATGAATAAGAGTTATTCTCAGCAATACAGTGATCCAAGGCAATTATGTAGGACTTATGATGAAAGGTGCTGTCTGTCTCCAGAAAAAGAACTGGTAAAGACTGAATGCAGATCAATGATAGTTTTTCTTTACTTTGTTTTACTTTTCTTCTTTTTTGTCCGTGTTTTCTTTCACAAAATGACTTACATGGAAATGTTTTGCATGACTACACACGTATAAGCTATGTCAAATTGCTTGCCTTCTCAATGAGGGGAGGGAGGGAGAGAATTTGGAATTCAAAATTTGAAAAGAAAATAATGTTAAATTGTTTTTATGTGTCATTGGGATAAAACTAATTATCAAATAAGAAAAAGAGTGAAGAGGACATGAAAGAGAATAATTTTCCAGAAAGGCTGGCTTGAAACAATATGTGAAGAATATTACATTCCAAGCCTGCTAGTTCATATTTTACTTTAGAAGCAATAGGGTAAAACTGTTAAAAAATTTTGAACAAAGAAGAAACATGCAGGTCTAAGTTTTATGAAGGTGATTAGGGGAGCTTTGTGGAGGTTAGGTTGAAGATGAAAGATTAGAGGCAAGGAGAACAATTAAAAGAGTACTGTAATATTCAAAATGAGTAGTGAGGAGAGCCTAAACTGGCCCTTTATTCACACATCTTAATGAACAAAGGAAAATGAAGGGATGTGAGAGATGTTTTGGAGTTTAAAGAGTCAGCATATAATTATGGGATGAGGGGCAGATAAGAAAAAGTGTAGAATTGGAAGTAACACAATTTTTAAAATCATGAACCTGAATTATTGATGAGATGAAGGCATCCTCAACATAAATAGGAAAGTTTGGAAAAAGTATCCTCCCCCCACCCCACACACACACACACGGAGCAGGGCTTAGGGAGAGGGGATAATAAGATGCATTTTGAACTTTTGGTTATATTGATTTTTATCATAGACAGAATAACAAGTGTAGATGGCAGTTGGTTATGAGGGACTACAACCCCACAGACAGATTAGGATTGAATATGTAAATTTGGAATATTTACCGAGAGATGATAATTGAACTCATGGGACCTAATGAGCTCAGAGAGAGTACAGAAAGATACTCTAAATAGGTGGTTATTACCAAAATTTGCAAAGTATTTCACATAAAATATTTCATTTTGGTCTCATAAAATCCACAGGAAGCAAGTGTTATTATGGTTCCAGTTTTGCAAATTAGAAAAATGAAGCAGATGAGAGTTAGGTGATTTGACCAAGCTCACATAGCTAGTGTTTGAATCAGGATTTGAACTCAGGTCTTCTATACATTACAATTCCTAGTTGCCTTTACATCACCTAAATATAAAAGTTCATATTAAAAGGGGGAAAAAAGAACAAGATCAGATATGTTTCCCAGCTATGGCAAAGGGCTGAATTCTTAATCAAAGAATAGAAGAATTATAAAAAGACACTTTAAACTATACAAAATGAAAAAGTATGCACATGAGAAAATCTCATTACCCATAGAGAATTTCTTGTTAACATGTACTCTGTGCTGAGTTTCTTCTATAGCAATGGGTAACACCTGTACAAGCACAGGTTTCCCTGTATTATGACAATAATTATTAAAAAAATTATCAAACAAGTATATCTGTCTTGCTTAGCTTTCAAAGAATCTTGGATAATTTTAATCTATTAGTGAGAGGCACCTTGTTGGAAGATCATTTTGCTGTACCAAATAAAATGCATATTTTAATAAATCAGATCTCATACTCTGTGTATCTGAAACAATGATGTGATAATAAGGTGGAACAATAGAACACTGGGCCCAGAGTTAAGAAGAGCTGAGTTCATATCCACCCTGAAGCATTGACTACCTATGTGACCATGGGTAAGTCACAGCCCCTGTTTGCCTCAGTTTTCTCATCTGTAAAATGGATATAATAATAGTACTTAACATCAAGTTTTGTTGTGAGGATCACGTGAGATAACTGTAAAGTGCCTAGTACAGTGACTAGCACATAGGAAGCACTATATAAATATTTGCTGTTATTACTGTGGAATACAGCTTTTTGCCTAAAATTCTCACCAGGAGGAGTGACATTTAATCTCAATACAGCAAATACTATTGCTTCCCTTTTCCCTAAATAAGCATAGGTAAATCAGCATCTTAGAGTTCTAGGTGTACTCCTGAAGGTTTGGGGTATCTGCTCTCTAATACCTTTGGCACAAGACTGCATGCCAGTGTCATTCCCTTCTTCCCTTCCCCCCTCCCCCACTATTGACTTCCTTTTACTCGTGCTATGGTTACATTTAACTAATATCGATTAGCTTTTACAAAGGGATATTTATCTGCAAGATATAGCAAGAAAAGGATAAAGACACACCCACCTCTTGACCCTTTGTGATGTAACCTTTCTTCTACCTGGTGAAAGAGGGTTCAAACTTAGTATAGTTTCTACCTTGTATTGCTCCCTAGAAGTTCACATTCAATCAATGTTGAACAAGCCTTTTTCTCATTTACCTCTGGGCTGGGTCCAGCAGATTTCTCTTTGCTCCTCAGGACTTCAAAGTTGGGCTGGCTGAAAAATCATGGATACACAAAACTCCTGGAACTCCAGTGGCCCACTCTTATGACCTTATGAATATCACAAGGTCATTGGCTCCAATTACCTTTATCTAAAGCAAAAGAACAAAATCCAAGGAAAATAATCGAAACCCAAATTCTTAAGCCACATGGAAAGCTCTATGGAGAGGGTTTAAGGTTCATTGCCTTATAACACATTCTTCTCTCAGAAAAACACTGTCACTTGAGAAGAACTACAGCTGGGGAACTCTGGGAAGATGGCAGAGCAGGTCAGAAAATTCCAGGCTCTCCAAATTTCTTCCACCTACAGAACATCCCCTCTAAGTACACATATAGGAGCAAAAATAAAAGGATTAAGAAATTGTCTTTCTAAGACAACTTGAGAGGACTTCAGGAAAAACACAACCTCCAGGGGCTGAGATTTGGTCTGAGTGAAGTGCAAACATCTCCAGACTGACTTCACTGGATCAACAGGAGCAGCTGGGTTGGGAAGCAGCAGGGTCTGAAGAACTTTCACCTCATAGCCTTAGGAGTTTTCACCTCATGAACTTTCACCTTACAAACTTTCACCTAAGCACAGTGTAGAGCTCAAACAGGTGAGTAGGGTGTGTGTAAAGTGGATTTTGGTGTGTGTAAGGTGAATCTTGTTATTCGTTTTTTTTAGATAATAGTCCCAAGGATCATAGATACTAGTTCCCAGGATCCATGGCCATAACAATCTCTAGTGTTATGACTCATGACTTGTAAACAATGTCACCACGCTTGTGCAGCACTATATGATGACGAATAACATAAACATTTGTGCTTTAAGTTGTAAATATCCGCTGTGACTGCACAGTGAGATATAATGGCAAGATAATGTAAACTTGTGGGGCTATTACTGGTAAATTGCCTTCTTTTTTGTTCCTCTATAAATCAAGTGGACACTAGTCAGTCAGTGGGGAATAGGAATGCACAAGGGGAATGTGCATGTGTGTTTGCTTCAACTGGACCCTGTCGAGGCTTAGAGGGATTTGTTAATGTGTGTTAGTTTTGAATGGCCCCTATCAAGACTCAGTGGACATGTAGCAGTTGTAGCTCCTACTATATTCTTACCCACACCTGTGAGAACAGTAATTAGGGGATGCTGTAAAAGTTGGTGCTCCCATTGTCAGCAATCCTTTCAGAAGACTATAATAAAGGAAGCTTATTTAACCCATTCTATGACTCCAATGCTGTCCTTCTGGCTGCCCAGATCAAGAGTGTTAGTGCTAGAACACCTGCTAGAGGCTGGAGCCCAAAAACTCCTGTGAGTCCTGTGCCCTATGTTTTACACAGGGGGAGATTTAAGGACCCCTTTCCTATCTCCCTATTCCAGGCCTAGAGATGCTAACCAGATGTGATTCCAGACTATAGCTGCAGGTGAAAAGGAGTAAGCACATGTCCAGTGAATTCAATACCAGAGAGAGCAAGAGCATTTTTGGGACAGTGCAGCTGGGGGCCCTAGATGTGGCTTAGGAGAGGAGACGAGTGCCAGAGGAACCTGGACAGAATTCAGAAAATAACAGTAAGAGAGACCTAAGGCCTGGGGCACCATTACTTAGATAAAACACTGATTACAATAATAAACCTCTTAAATATAATTAAACAAAATAAAATTTTTTTTAAAAAATGAGTAAGCAAAGGAGAAAGAACCTGACTATAGATAGGTACTAATGTGTAAAAGAAGATTTGAGTTTATGTTCAAAGGAAGATAGTGAGGTTAAAAAAAACCACTTCTCCCTCAAGAGCAAAGTCAAATGATCACAAGTCAAAAACAGAGTTCTTGAAAGAACTTAAAAAGGACCACAAAAATCAAATAAGAGAGTTATTGGAAGAACTTAAAAAAGATTTCAAAAATCAAATAATAGAGATTGAGAAAAAATAGAAGGGAAAAAAGCAATCCAAGAAAATCAAGAAAATTATGAAAAGAAGTCAACCAATATGAAAAAGATATCCAAAATCCCAAGGAAGAAAATAACTCCTTAAAAACTACAATTGGGCAAAGTGAATTGAATGATATAAGTCACTAAAAACAAATAAAAACAAAATCAGAAGAATTAAATATTAGAAGAGAATATGAAATATCTCATTGGAAAAACAACTGGTCTGAAGAATAGAGGAGAGACAACATGAGACTTGTGGGACTACACACACCCACATGACAATATTTGTAGCTAGGAAGAAGTATGTGTAGTTAATTCCATGAAATAAGTTAATATTTGACCTTCTTTTCCCAATGTGAATTCTTACTTTTATTCTATCTCATAGACATGCTTCTTTTAGCAAGACATATAGAAGCAACCTACAGAATTAGAGAAAAAATACCAAAAGGTCAAAGCAAAGAGCTGAATGGTAGGTATCTTCATCATCCTTAATGAACATCATTGCTGTCATAACAGGATCATATTCACTTGTTAGCCTATGGGATTATTGAAACTACAACTTACTAAAAATACTTAAAATTCTCCTCATTCCCTTGCTCAACAGTAAGTTGTTGTTGTTTTTCTGAGAAGAGAAATAAAGGTTGAAGTGTTGGTGACACCTCCCTTCTGACAAGGCTGCTATTTGTAAATCAGCTTAGTTGTCTATTTACCTCTTTGTGGGCAAAATGAATAATGTATATATGTGGAAAGTCTACCATCCAGAGGCTATATGAAAAGATTATATTCAAATCAAGTAATGCTCACTTTGAACAGTTCTCCCATTCTTCTCCATGTCAAGGAAGGAATCCTAGTTATGGGTAGCAAGTGTCTCCCTTGCTTGATGGCGAATGTTGAAGATGGATAAAGATGAGATCTGACAACATTTCCATTTCCTCAGTAAGTATCACTTATGAAGTGTCTTTAATCATTTATGAGCAGGTTTCATTTTCTATTTGCTGCAAATGGTTTGACTCTGCTGGGTTTGACAGCTTTCCGACATCCTCCAAACTGCAGCGATAATAGCCCTGACAGTGTCATTTAGAAATCAGCCACACACAGTGTGAACAAAGTTACCGATCTACTGTAAATAATATGATAATGGAATAGCAAGTGGCATAGTAAACAAGATTGAAATGAGATTGTATAGCCTGGCAAGAGAGCAAATATTTCTAGATGGAGGAGAGAGAAATTCAAATACTTTGCTTTTAATCTCCTAATTGCCATCTTTGCAAACATTCTATATGAAGAGACTTGGTTCTGGAGCCACTGGGTACTTTCTCTCTTCATCAAGACCCTTCCCATTGTTCTGTGGCTCTCAAGGCTTCATTCAAACCCACAAATGTTGCATAGATGTCCTGTGTCCTATGAATTCCCTTCCCCCATTATTATCACCACCAAAAAGAGTATAGAGTTGGCTATTATGCCAAGGATCATAGATGACTAACAGGTGGGAGAAGATCAACAAAGTCCAAGGAAGGAGGTAGTCATAGTCTAATTGCTATGCCCCATTCTAGGGATCAAAGGAGGAAATGGTGGTGCATTTCAAAGATCAAAGGCAGAAAACTGAATTATACCAGGTGTAGCAAGCAAGAAAGAAAAGGGATATCAGGACAGAGCAGAGTTAGAAGAACAACAAATATGGAGAAGCATATTGTTTTTGTTTTGTTTTTGTGATGCCAGTTTGTTTCAGGTAAGAATCAGGTAGAATAATTTATTGAAAATATATACTACTCAGGCTCCACCACCCCAGCCTCACCCTCCTACACTTGCACACTCCCAGTCTCCCCCACTAACAGTGCCTTCCTTCAGAGATACTCCATTCCCATTTTTTTCTGTCTATTCCACATGCCTAGAATGCTGCCCCTCCTTATCCCTACCTCCTGGCTTTCATGTCTTCTTTCATGTTTCAGTTAAAGTCCTATCTTTCCCAGTCCACCTTAATTTTATTATTTTCCCTATGAAATGACTCCCAGTTTATTCTGTATATATCTTGATTCTATATGATTGTTTTTGTGTTGTCACACCAATTAGAATGTGAACTCCTTGAGGGCATGGGCTGCATTTTTGCTTTTCTTTTTTTTGTATCCCCAGTGGTTAGCATGGTGTCTGGCACAAATCGAGTACTTAATGTGTACTAGTTGAATGATTGACTAACATTTAGCTGAAAACAATGGTGCTGTGGTCTTGGCTGCTTCTCTGTATGGTCGCTCAGAGTCATTCCTCAGGCTTTTAAGTAGCTACAGGGTAGGAATCAATCTATTTCAAAAGTATATTTTGTTGTATATCCAACTGCAAGCTAAGATTAGGTTATTTGCACTAGTCTGGGTTTGATTTGAATTTTCTCAGCTTTCCTGATATATTTGATCTTCTATCCTCCTGTTTCTTACTTCTGCTCCAATGTAAGGGGTATAGAGACTACTCCTGCATTCGAGTTCCAACTATTTCCATTGCTTTAGGGCCATTCCTCTTCAATTTTCAAGTCTTTTAATCTCCAGATTCCCTGCTTGCTTTTTCAACTCCTGGTTTCCGATGCTCTCTTATTTGTGTAAACATATGTACAATACTTTACTCTGGTGGAGAAAAAGGCAGAAATCCAAATTCTTCCAATTAGATTGGATATTCCTGGATGGCTGGCTACTAAATTTGGAGTGAGAGTACCTAGATTTGAATCCTAGCTCAGCAAAATTACCATTTTGGCCATAATTACCTCATCCTCAAAATGAAGGATTGGATTAGCAAACTTATACAGTCCCTTTTAGCTCCATATCTTTTGTTCAGTCATTTTTCAGCTGTCTGACTCTTTGTGACCCTATTTGGTGTTTTCTTGGCAAAGTTACTGAAGTGGTTGCCATGTCCTTCTGTAGCTGATTTTACAGATGAAGAAACTGAAGTAAACAGTATTAGCTGTCTTGCACAGGATTACGTAGCTAGTAGGTATCTGAGGCCAGATTTGAACACAGGAAGATGAGCGTTCCTGAATTCAAGACCAGCACTATATCCTTTTCATCACATCTATGAGGATATGAGAAACCTGAGCCTCAAAATCCATTGGTATAGGACTCTTTCCTCACTGGTGGGGATCAATGCCCTGCAACTGCATGAGGGGGCTGAGTGGAGTTGGTGAGAGAAGAGAGTTCTTCAGTCTTTGGATCTATGAGGCTCTTCAGATTCTGCAGTTGCTTCAGGTGTTTCTGCCTTCTAGCTTTGAGAGAAGATGGACGATGCCAATTCCATTTCAGGTTGCTAGAGGAAAAGATTCTGGAAAGAAGCCAACATGAGAGGATCTGGTAGCCTCCATTATATCCTTATTGCCACTTACTACCCTAGAAATGTTGAATAACCTCCACTTGAGTGAGATTTAGGACTGTCTCTCTTTTGGTTGAGCTAAGTTACCTCATCCTCAATAGGAGGGCTCCTTTACTTTGCTTCCTTCTTGAACAAAGTAAATTTTTGTTTGTTTGTTTTGCTAAGAAGGAAACATGTATTTGAATGTTTGGGACACCTCCCTTGTGAAAATCTATCATTTTAAAGTCAGCTGACTTGTCTATTAGTCTGTTTATAGGCTGTCAATAAATGGACATGGCAGATATACATTACCAGTTAATCCTCTGAGGTTTTCATTGACATGCTGAGATACAGAAAGTTAAATAGAGATTTACCAAATAGAGTTTAACCAAAAACATGGGATTACCCTAGGACCTCTATAAACTAAAAGTAGCTTTTCTAGTAAGTTCATATTACAGGGATTGAGGTTCTTTCCTCATATATTTGGAATAAGAGCTTTTCCTCATTGCTGCTAGGGTTTGACATCTCAATCACGACATCTCCTTACTTATCAATTTTTCATCTCCAGGGGATGCTAAAACTGGAATTTTTTGATTTTTCATTTGTTTTGGCTATAACTAAATATGAAAGAAACAATTTCTTTTCTCACTCAATAATTCAATATGGAAATTCCTTTTTAAAATATGTATATATACATATGTTTATATATTATGTACATATACATACATATACACACACGTATGTGTGTGTGTTTGTATGTGTATTTGGTGGATTTCTGTATCCTGGGTAATTAGAAGTGATAGAGTCTATTTTGTTCAGATATGGAGACTTAGAATAATTGTTTAAGAAATGGGAGGGATCCTTGAAATCTCACCTCATCACTTTATAAATGAGGAAAATGAGAGATTAAGGTAACTTCTGGGGGTGGAGCTAAGATGACAAAATAGAGGAAGCACTCAGCCATTCCCCTCCAAAGAACTTTAAAATATACTTCACATCAAAATCTGGACCGGCAGAGCCAAGAAAAGGTCTGAGTGAGACATTATCATAGCCCAAGACAATTTGGGAGGTCGGAAAGAGAGATTTGTGACATGGAAGCGGAAGCTGGTCCAGAGACTGCATGAATACAACACCAGTGGTAGGACTAGGTGGTGAGGACAGAAGCAGCAACAGCTTTCAGAGTTTTCAAGCAGAAACAGTAAGGTAACCTGGCAACTGATCAGAAAGAGATTATAGGATTCCCCTATGCTAAGGTGGGTTGCAGGACTGAAAGTTATTTGGCAATTCCATAACCTATATTCACTTCTGGATCGTAGTTCAAAGGTAGAGAAATTGAACAAGGCATCAATAAGCTAACTTAGAAAATATCCCGAAGAACAGATGGATTTAAAAGGGAATTCTATGAAATATTTAAGAAATAATTAGACACAATACCATATAAACTATTTGAAAAAAATTGGCAAAGAAAACAACCTACCAAATTCCTTTGATGATTCAAATATTTTGCTGATACATAAACCAGGGAAAGCAAAAACAGACAGGGAAAACTCTGAACCAATTTCCTTAATAAATATAGATGCAAAAATTTTGACTAAAATATTAACAAGGAAATTATAACAACATATCAGAAAAATCATCCAATATGATTAGATGTTATTTATACCAGGAATGTAGAGCAGTTCAATATTATGAAAAACCATCAGCACAATTGACCATATCAATATAGCAAAAGTCATATGACTTTATCAATAGATGTAGAAAAAGATTTATTTTTACAAAACACAACACCCACTCCTGCTAAAAATACTAGAAAACATAGGACTCAATGAAACTTTTCTTAAAATGATAACTAATATCTATTTGAAACCAAGAGCAAGCCTTATCTGTGACAGTGAAAATCTTGAAGCCTTCCCAGTAAAATCAGTGGTGAAATAATGATGTCCATTAGCACCACTATTATTCAATATTGTATTAGAAATTCTAGGTGTAGCAATAAGACAAGAAAACTAGGAATAAAACTAAGCAATGATCAGATAAAACCATCACTCTTTGTAAATGATATGATGGTGTACTTAGAGAAACTTAAAGAATCAACTAAAAAACTAGTTGAAAAACTCACATCGATCATGAGCCTTTCTATATTTTACCAACAAAACCCATCAGGAAGAGGCAGAAAAGAAGATCGGAGTTCAAATCTGGCTTCAATATTTACTAGCTTTGTGAAATTAGTCAACTCGTTTCACTTTTTTGCCTCAGTTTTCCCAATTATAATTTGAGAATTGTAAATTAATAGCCCCTATCTCTCAGAGTCATTGTGAAGATGAAATGAGATGATATTTATAAAGCACTTAGCATAGTGCCTGGCACCTAGTAGATGCAGTATAAATGCTAGTTTTTGCTATTATTATTATTATTTAATTCAAAGTCCAGCAATCTAACCAGCATTTCATGATGCCACTTTCACAGTATTCTCTTAATTCAATTGACTTTTAATATTTATTAAGTGCCTGCTATTGACCACATTCTGGGGATTAAAAAGCATAACCGTTTTCCTAAAGGAGCTCATGATTAAAGTGGCATATGGCATATTCATAAATTTGGTACAAGATAGAATGTGACTGGACAAAAGAGATATTCAGATATAGTTGTATAGGAAAATTTGAAGTGGAAATGATCACTCTCAACTGAAGAGGGAGAAGATCATGTAACAAGTAATAGAGGAGTTAGCATATGATGTGGTCTTTGAAGAGACATGATAAATAATGAAGTGGCACCTAGGCTGATTTATGAAGGGGCACAGTGAGTTAGATGAACCTGGGGTATTCCTCAAATACATGTAATAGTAGGATAGACAGAGGTAAATGTCTAGCAAGGGGTTAAGGATAAGTGATGATTTTCATTTGTGAGCTTCTTTCTCAATAATGAGATGTCTAGTGATGCTGATTGAAGCCATATAAATCCATAAAATTATGCAAGGAGAGAATATATAGAGTAGAGAAGGGATGGAGAATGTAGCCTTGCAAGGCACTCACATTTAGAAGGTGGAGAGCAAGATGAGCCAGTGGAGGACGTCAAGAAGGAGTGGCCAGATGGTTAGAAGGGTAACCCGGAGAGAGACATTTGATGGAAGCCTAGCAAGAAGTTAATGCTCAAAAGATGTAGCCAACAGTGCCACTTAATGCAGAAAGGTGAAGAAGTCTTAGAAAATACAATTATAAGACCATTGACAACAATGTAAAGAGAAATTTCAGTACAGCTGTTAGGACAGAAGGCAGACTTCAAGAAGCTGAAAAATAGAGGAAGATGACTTCCTGGAAATTTAGTAGTAAAGGAGAGGAAAGACATAGGACAATGCTAGGAAGATCTGAATATGCTTTGGCAACAACAAATGAGGCCTAGAAGGGGAATGAGTAAAGAGAAAAGAGAAAATAAGCATAGGGAGTAGATAAAAGGGGAATGGGATTCAATTCAATTCCATAAGCATCTAAACGTCCACTATGTGCATTACACTATGCTCAGGTACTAAGGATGCAAAGATGAAAGACAAATAGTTCTAAGCTTAAGGGCTTACATTTTACTGAAGAGAAATCAGGCAACAAAGAGAGACTTGGGAAACTAGAGCAAAAAAGGAGAGAATAGAAAAGATTATAGTGAAATTATTGTTTCTGTTCAGTCATTTTCAGTCATGTCTAATTCTTTAAAAAAATCCAGTTGGGGTGGTTATTTCCTTTCCCAGTTCATCGTACAGTTGAGCAAACTGAGTGAAAAAGGATTGAGTGACTTGCCCAGGGTCACATAGGCTAGTAAGTATCCGAGGCCAGATGTGAACTCATGAAGATGAGTTTTCCTCACTAAGGGCCTGGCCCTCCATCCACTGTACCACCTACCTGCCCACTAGAGAGAAATATAAAGGTGTAATTATTTGAAGATAGGGAAAGCTCGTGACAGATTACTTCAGTCTTCCCAGAAAAGTAAAAAGTAGTTATTTGTTAAGAAATACGTGGAGAAGGAGAGTTCTTGGGGCTTCTGTAGTTGTCTTGGAGAAAGTGAGCCATAGTAAGCCAGAATTGGGCTATAATTCCTTATAGTTTTAATTTGGGGATCTCTTTGAGGAGGTGATCAGTGGATGCTTTCAATTTCTATTTTGCCCTCAGGTTCTAGAATATCAGGATAGTTTTCCTTAATAATTTATTGAAAGATGAAAAGCCTCTTTTTCCTTAATTTTCCTTAATAATTTATTGAAAGATGAAAGCCTCTTTTTTTGATTATGGCTGTCATGAAGTCCATTAATATTAAAATGATCTCTCCTGGATGTATTTTCCAGGTCAGTTATCTTTCCAATGAGCTATTTCACATTGTCTTCTGTTTTTTCATTCTTTCGGTTTTGTGTTATTTCTTTTGTTTTCATGAACTCATTAGCTTCTATTTGCTTTATTCCAATTTTGAAGGAATTATTTTCTTTAATGAGTTTTTCTATCTCCTTTTCTATTTGGCCAATTCTACTTTTTAAAGAATTATTTTTTTCCTTCAGTGAATTTTCGTGCCTTTGTTTCCATTTGTCCAGTTCAGCTTTTCAAGGCATTCTTCTCCTCATTGGATGTTTGTACATTTTTTAACCTTTTGGTCTTTTCTGTTTTTTAAGGCATTATTTTCTTCAGTATTTTTTGTGTGTCTCTTTTACCAAGATGTTGACTCTTTTTCTCGCATCATCCCCATTTCTCTTGCCAATTTTTCTTCTACCTGTCTTACTTGATTTTCGAAATCCTTTTTGAGCTGTTCTATGGCCTGTGACTAATTCATATTTTCTTGGACTCTTTGGATGTAGGAGCTTTGACTTGGTTGTGTTCTTCTGAGTGTTTGTTTTGGTCTTGTCTGTACAGTAACTTTCTATGCTCAGAATCTCTTTCTGTTGCTTGCTCATTTTTGCAGTCTATTTCTTGACTTTTAACTCTGCTGAGTGGTGTTCTGCTTCCAGAATGGAGAATGCATTGTCCCAAGTTTCAGGGGTTTTGTTTAGCTGTTTTCAGAAATACTTCTAGGGACCTGAAAGTTTTCAGTTCTTCCAAGGTGGTATGAGCTAAGGGGAGGTATGTTTACTACTCTCCTGCCTGTGCTCTGGTCTGTGAGTGACCACACACACTCATTTAATCTCATTCTGATAAATTGTTCCACCCTTTTTTCTGGGGGCTGAAAGCCACTGCCACTGCTGCTGCCTTTGCTGATTCAATGCTCTTGGTTTGCTAGGGCCTGTCTGTTCTGGCATGGCCTGCGCTGGACTGCACTATACTCTCCCCCAGTGGCACTCACCTTTCCTGCTGACCTTCTAAGTCATTTTTGGCTAGAATATTGTTTCACTCCATCCTTTTGTGGATTTTGCTACTCCAGGAATTGTTTTATAACATTATGTAAAGGTGTTTGGAGGCATTTTGGGGAGAGCTCAAGTGAGTCATTACCTTTTCTCCACTCTGATGGCCCCCTAACCTCCATTGTTTTTCCAGCAACTAACATAATGCCTAGGGTGTAGGAGACACTTAATAAATGTTTGTCGAATGAATAAAGAAATGGTTCTCTCTGATGCAACATTACCCGGCAGTATGAGAGGATTCTAACAAATTATTATCACTTATAAATGAGCCAACTGCCTCTGGCAAGTTCATTAATTTCGGCGCTCACTTTATATGTGGAACAAGTAGATAATAATACTGCCATCACTCACAGGGATGTTATATGGATTAACTAGATAGCTCTGAAGTGCTTTGAAAATATTAAGCACAGCATAAATGTTAAGTAGTACTAATTGCAGTGATGTAGGTTGTAATTGCAGCTAGCATTTAAATGGAAAGGGAGAGGGTCAACATTAAAAACTGTTATCATGTACTAAGTACTTCTACATTCCTCATCATCATGGGCCATGGTGGAATTGTGGGATAATAAAAATAAAATATGAGGGAGTAGGAAGCTTTGTGAGAGAGAACAATCTCTCCTGCACTGCATGGCAAAGGAGGGAAAAGCTCTGCAACAACAATCAAAGGCTTTACTTCTCATCCTATCTATCTATTCCCTAGTTGCATGGCTTCAGGCAAGTCTCTTAATTTTTCCTGACCTCTGTTTCCTCCTACATCAAATGAGAATAATGGTATTCTATATCCCATGAGGTTGTTGTGAGACTGATTAAAATAGTGTATATACAAATGCTTTCAGAAGCAGAGTCGGGTAAAAGGGGATAGGCGCGGGGGACTACCTAAGTATATCGTTAGCTGGCTAGGGTGACACCATGACTCCAAAGGGACTTCTGAAAGTTGACCTTGAATTTATAGGAAATAAGCATTTTCTCATGGAACTTGGTGGCAGATTCCTTTGAGAACGTGTATACTGACATGCATAGAATCCTTATAGTATTATAGAATTTAGAGACTGAAAAGTTTTAAAATTTTAACTAGTTCAGCTGCTTTACTTTCTATATGAGAAAACTGAGGCCGAAAGAGAGGGAGGTTTTCCCTAGGTCATGCAACTAGGGAAAATGTAAACTCCTTGTTGGTAGGTCTCCTCCCACCCCTTTTAAATATAGTTATTCTTAGCTTTTAATATAGTGCCTTGTCTGTAGTAAAAAACTAATAAGTTCCTGACATTAAATAGCTCATGAAAGGGCACACAAGCAGTAATTATCAGATCCTCATTTGAACCAGGTGCACTACACCAATCTTTCTATATTTTGAATTATACTTTTTAGTTAACATTTTTCCTCACTGCTGCTCCCCTTACTGAGAAAGTAAAAATTCTTGCAATAAATATATTCAAGCAAAATAAACTCAATTTCTTTTCTACTTTCTTTATTCCCTTTTGGTTTAATTAATTAATTTATAGTTTTCAATATTCATGTCCAAAAGATTTTGAGTTCCAAATTTTCTCCCTATCTCTCCTCTCCCCCCACCTCAAGACAGCATGTATTCTGATTGCCCCTTCCCTGAATCTGCCCTCCTTGCTATCACTCCCATTACATCCCTTTTCATTCTATTTTCCTGAAGTGTAAGATTGATTTCTATACCCCATTATCTGTATATCTTATTTCCCAGTTGTATGTAAAAACAATTTTTAACATTTGTTTTTAAAACTTTGAGTTCCACTTTCTTTCAGTTCCTGCCTCCCCATCCACCGTCATTGAGAAGGCAAGCAATTTGACATAGGTTATACATGTGTAGTGATGCAAAACACTTCCACGAAAGTCATGTTGTGAAAGACTAACTGCATTTCCCTCCATCCTATCCTGCCCCACTATTTATTCTATTCTCTTCTTTGAACCTGTCCCACCTCAAAAATACTTACTTCTGATTATCCCTGCCCCCACTTGCTTTCTTTTCTATTGTCCCCCCTCTCTTATCCCCTTCCCCCTTACTTTCCTGTAGGGTAAGATAGATTTCCATACCCAATCGAGTGTGTATGTTATTCCCTCTTTCAGCCAAATCAGACGGGAGTAAGGTTCACTCATTCCCTTTCACCTCCTTCCTTTTCCCCTCCATTGTAAAAGCTTTTTCTTGCCTCTTTTATGTGTGATAATTTACTACATTCTACCTCTTTGTTTCTCCTCACAGTACATTTCTCCCTTACCACTTAATTTTATTTTTTAGATATCATCCCTTCATATTCAACTCAAATTGTGTCCTCTGTGTATATATATATGTGCATATTCCCTTCAACTACCCTAAAACTTAGAAAGGTCTCATGAGTTACAAATATTATCTTTCCATGTAGGAATGTAAACAGTTCAACTTTAATAAGTCTTTATGATTTTTCTTTCCTATCTACTCTATCATGCTTCTCTTGAATCTTATATTTGAAAGTCGAATTTTCTATTCACCTCTGGTCTTTTCACCTCTTTTTCATTGAATGACCATCCCTTTTCTTGAAGTATTATACTCAATCTTGCTGGGGAGGTGATTCTTGGTTTTAATCCTAGATCCTTTGCCAGAATATCATATTTCAAGTCCTTCAATCCCTTAATGTAGAAGCTGTTAAATCTTGAGTTATCCTGATTGCAGTTCCATAATACTTGCAGTTTTTCTTTCTGGCTGCTTGTAATATTTTCTCAACTTAGGAGCTCTGAAACCTGGCTACAGTATTCCTAGGAGTCCTCCCCAAGGGATCTCTTTCAGGAGGTGATTGATGGATTCATTCAGCCTCTATTTTACCCTCTGGTTCTAGAATATCACAGAAGTTTTCCTTGATAGTTTCTTGAAAGATGATGTCTAGGCTCTTTTTTTGATCGTCGCTTTAAGTAGTTCAATAACCTCTAAATTATCTCTCCTGGATCTACCCTCCAGGCTAGCTGCTTTTCCAATGAGATACCCCACATTGTCTTCCACTTTTTCCTCTTTTTTGATTTCTCAGAGTCATTAGCTTCCGTTTGCTCCATTCTAATTTTTCAGGTATAATTTTCTTCAGTGAGCTTTTGGACCTCCTTTTCCATTTGGCCAATTCTGCTTTTTAAAGCATCCTTCTCCTCACTGGCCTCCTGGACCTCCTTTGGCATTTGGGTTGGTCTATTTTTTAAGGTGTTATTTTATTCAGCATTTTCTTGGGTCTCCTTTAGCAAGCTGTTGACTTCTTTTTCATTATTTTCTTGTATCACTCTTATCTTTCCACCCAATTTTTCCTCCACTTTTCTCACTTGATTTTCAAAATTCTTTTGGAGCTCTTCTATGGCCTGCAACAAATTCATACCCTTCTTAGAGGCTTTAGATGTAGGAACCCTGACCTTGTTGTTCTCTTCTGGTTGTATGTTTTGATATTTCTGTAGTCTGATTTTTTCCTGTTATTGGCTAATTTTCCCAGCCAATAACTTGACTTTTTATCTCTTTGTTAAGATAGGACTCTGCTTCCAGAGTGGAGAGAGCACTGTCTGAAGCTTCAGGGGTCTTGTGCAAGTACTTTCAGAGATATTTCTAGTGAGTTGTACAGTTTTAGCTCCTCCAAGGTTGGATGATCAAAGGAGAGGTGTTTATTCCTCTTCTGGTTTGTGTTCTGGTCTGTGAGTGACCACAAGGCCTCTTTTCTGCCTTGGAACTGTGAGGAGGATTCCCTTTCCAATACAACCACAAGCTCTGCCAGGCCAGTGCTCCTCCTTGCCCCAGGACCTCCACCCAAGACTATGACCCAGATCCAAGTAAGGGCAAAACAAGAGAAACCTGCCTCAGTGCCAGCAAAGAGATTCCTTCAATCCTCCTCCTATCAGCCACTGAATCCCCCCACCATCTGTGGGCCGAGAGCTCTGGAAGTAGCTGCCACTCTGCTGCCACTGCCCTGGGGTTGGGGCCAGACTATGCTACTCTCTCACCAGGTCCCACAAATCTTTTATACTGACCTTCTAGGTTGTCTTTTGTGTTTGTGGGCTGAGAAGTATGGAAACCACCACAGTTGCCAATGATTCAGTCCCCTGAGGCCTATTCCCAGTTTGCTGGGGCCAGGTCTGTGCCAGCACAGCCCACACTGGACTGCACTCTTCTCTCAGACTGGTGCAACAGACCTTTCCTGTTGATCTTCCAGGTTGTCTTGGGCTAGAAATTTGTTTTACTCTGTCATTTTGTAGGTTGTGCTGCTCTAAAATTTGTTTAGAGTCATTTTTACAGGTATTTGGAAGGGTTTTGGGGAGAACTCAAGGAAGGCCCTGCTTTCACTCCACCATCTTGGCTCTGCCCCCCTCCCCCATTCTATTTTCAAAGGAACTTACCTATTTGGAGAGAAGTAAACAGAAGTGTAGAGAAGAAAACACTTGCAGGCCAGGGACTGTCACAGGAACAATATAGGGAAGCCTGTCTAAATAGAGCAGAATAAGTTTAATTTTACACAAAGAGAAATAAATGCTAAAAGCAGACTAATGTTGTTGAGATTATGGCTCCTGGAAGCCTTCCCTTGAGAGCTAGGTGGACTTGGATATTACTACTCTTATTACCTTAGGCAAGTCACTTAATCTCCTTGGACTTCAGTTTTCTGATCTGTTAAAATGAGTAAGGTAGAATGGAAGGCCTCTAAGCTTCCTTTCAGACCTAGATCTAGCATACTATGATTGTATAAATGTCTCTAGGGCATAGTTTCTCCATCCATAAAATAAAGAGATTTGACTACATTGCTAAAGTCACTCCCAGTTCTGAATCTGTGTCTCTTTTACTTGTGAAGCAATAGTAAGTAATGGATAGATCTTCTTTGTTTGTTTGTTTGTTTGTTTTTCCCCCAGGCCATTTGCACAATACTTCTCTCTGATATTGTGGAAGATGTACTTGCCAGGGTGAAACTGGGCAACATGGTGATTTTTCCATAGGATTCTAGGTAAGGACACTTAACCAACCAGTAACAACATATAATGCTTCCATGAGCCATATCCGTATTGACACAGGGTGCCCAAAACAAGGATTATCATTATATCACAGATAAACTTAAGAGAGACCACATAATGTAAAGATCACAGAATTTAGAATCCAAAGATCTGACTTCATATCTCAGCTTTGCTGCTTCCTACTGTATGACCTTGACCAAATCATGTCACCTCTATGGGTCCCAGTTTGCTCTGCTATAGAATTAGGAAGTGAGGTAGGATTACCTCTATGGTCCTTTCCAGCTCTGAATCTACGATTCCATTTTAACACTGCAGATTAGGGGCCTTTTCCACCCCGTGTGAAATACTTCCATTAATACTAGGATACTATGAAGGAGTGTTTTAATTCAAAAACGCAATCTGTATGTTTAAATAGTGAACATGGCAGCAGTGGTAATTCCACATTAGCCTCCAATTAGTTTTGCATTTCAATTTTAGTAGCAAATGAAAGGCAGTTGGGGAATGCAGTGCACACAAATAGAAATGGGAAGGATACCGTGTAAAACCATAATTACATTACTTAAGAAATATCTCCTCCCTGCATTTAGGGAAATTATGGGATGTAGCAGGTGATTATCAGTTTACAATCTGAACCTACAATATGTCTCCATGCATTCTTCTCACACTCTCTAGGCAGCATTTGTGATTACACAGAGGAAACGAAAACGCTGAGTTAGCAGAACGGGGAAGTTTAGGTATTGGGTGATTGTGAAATCTAAAGGCATTAAGATGTTAGTAAACTATATCGGCTGATTGCTTTGGGTAGTGGAAGTAAGAATATCTGTACCTCATTTACATGCTAATCAATATCTCTATCTTACTGTCTTATACACTACAAGAAGGAATGCAGTAAACTGTATTCATAGGTATTTTAAAAACCAGTGAAACATACATTGAATTTCAATAATATCTCTCAATATTTTTTCTTTTTTTTTTAAATGAATTTAAACCAAATTACAGGAAGCTTTCTCCTTAATCTAATCAAAACCACCATAAGGTAAGCAGGTGCAGACAGAATAGTGTGGTGTGGAAATTGTAAGAAGTAAAAAGAACTGGGCTCATTCAACATTAATTCATTCAATAAATTTCCATTAAGTGTGCAGTAGCTACTGAATGATGGACAGTAGGGTTCAGTGGTTAGAGGCTACTCTCAGAGTCAGGAAGTCTTGGATTCAAACCCTGACTCTGACAAATACTTGGTAGAGAATGGGACTCTGGGAACGTGGCTGAACTTCTCATTGTATCAGTGTACAAGATTAGTGAATTCATAGGCCTAGCCCCAACTTTTAAAGTTTACAAAGCACTTTACTCAAAACAAGCCTGTGTAATAGGTTGTCTTCATTTTTCAGGTAAGGAAATCGAGACTCAGAGTTTAAGTGACCTCTCTGGGATTATAAAGGTAACATATGTCACAGAGGGCATTCAAACTCACCTCCTGACTCCAAATCCAGTTCTCCTCCCCTAAATAAACTATTACTTATATGGTGTAAGTTGAAGGGTAATTAGAAGGCACTACTCTATCCCATTCTAAGACACATATAACAATGTCTGAAAAGATTCCTTCTTTCAAATCTTCAAGGATTTTCAAGATTTATTTATCATGAAGTATAAATATCACTGAAAGGGGTAAGAGACATAAGCCCTTATTGATAGTAATAATAAAAATAATAATAACTTTCATTTATATAGTGCCTACTATGTAGCAGGCACTGTTCTAAACTCTTACAAATATTATCTCATTAAATTTTCACAACCATGGGAGGAAAGGGCTGTTATTATCTCTATTTTACAGTGAACCAAGGTTACGTGGCTTGCCCAAGGCATATGTATAGTAGACATTTGAGGCCAAATTTGAACTCAAGTCTTCCTGACTCCAGATCTGGCAATTTATCTAGTAGGTCCCTTAGCTGCCCATATTATTTATTCCAACTGGCTAAATTGAGATTATAGGACTGATCATCCCCATAAGCTTTTTGATGTTGGAAATACTGAAGTAAGAAGGTACTTAGGTCTCCAAGTGGTATGCCTACCCCAACTTGGTTTGTGTTCCCAATATAATACAGTTTATTGGACAGAAGGGATGATGTAAAGTGTAAAAGATTATACCAAGGCTCAAACACATTAGACAATGAATAGTGGTACCTATTAGAAAAGACCTAAAATCACACAGAAAGTCAGGAAAAGGAGCCCACCCACATACTTTTTTGCCAGAGGATATAGGGTGGGGAATAGCATAAGCTCGTTCTGGTACATATTGAGTTTGAGGTATTAGTGAATTATATAGGGTGTAGCAATACCCCTTCCTCAGAGGTAGAAGAAAAGGAGTGGGGGGGAAGGGAGGATGGTCAATGAGTCTGAGGAGCTTTTAGAAGTAGCAGAACAGAGGGAAATCTGTTAAGTGAAGTAGGCCAATATCTCTATTTTATCTTTTGTAAGTATAGAAAGAGGACAGTCTATGATTGCAACTTTGAAGAGGCATGAAAAGTTTTGGCATATTCCCTAGATAACATGAAAGAGATTCAGCCAGAGTAGAGGAAAAACAGTAGGACGATGGGAAGAATACTAACTTTGGAGTGAGAAGATCTGAATTTACTACCCATGTGACCTTGGGCAAGTCACTTAGTGTCTTGGGTCTCAGTTTTCTCATTTGTAAAATAAAGGAGTTTGATCAGATGGCATCTGAGGTTATTTCCAGCTCTAGATCTATGTTCCTGTATAATCCTAAATGGAAGGATTTTGCAGGTATGGGGAACCTGTGGCTTCAAGGTCACATGTGGCCCTCTAGTCCTCAAGTGCTGCTTTTTGACTGCATCAAAACTTCACAGAACAAATTCCCTTAATAAAAGGATTTATTCTGTGAAGTTTGGATTCAGTTCCCCACCTGTGGATTAGAGTATCAAAGAGTAAAGCAATGCAAATAGAGGTAGATTCCAAGTAACCTTATCAGATCTTATTAGCTCCAGTAGGACATCTTTCCAGACATCATCGAGGTACCAGGATGGTAACAACATTTTACTTCCTTTAGTTCATAACACGTTAAATACAGTCATCTAGCTAGAACCAATACCAAGGGAGAATTGTAAAGGCAGTTAAATGGGGTGAATCTTCCCAGTTCCAGCTCATGAGATATTTATATTTTACTATTTTATAAGACAAAATACTTCATGAAATGAAGGTGTCTTTTTGGTGTGTAGTCCCCAACATCTGTTTCATGGATAGGCAGGCTGATTTCTTCCTAGTTTCACCTGAAAAAAATAATTGCTAGATGGATTAGGGCAGTCAGTTACAGAGCTTAACCTCTGGAAGCCAGATTCTCTGACCAAGAACTTGGTTCAGAGATTTTGAGTCTTTCATTAAGTCTTAATATCAGTCTTGGCCTACTTGACCTTCTCAGTGCAAGAGGTCACCTCTTAAGGTTTGGGTAAAATTCCCAGAATTAGCATAAATGATTTGGTCATCCTTTTGTTTTGCTTCACTGTTATCTGTCAGGGAGTATATGATTTTGGTACAACCACTAGTAGCCTCTGGTTTGAGAGGAACCAGTAGAGACAGATAGGGCTTTGGGCTAAAGGGCAGTGGGAATACAGAGGTTCCTGGAGGACAGAAGTGACAGAAAATTAAACAATCTCTATGCAAAATCAATAAATTAACAGTTTTAACTGGGAGCTTTCAGGCATAGCTTCCCATTAATAACTCAATAGAAGTAGCATTATCACTCCCATTTTACAAATGAAAAACAAATGCTCAGAGAGATTAAGAAATTTCCCTAAGAACACATAGCTAAAAAGAGTCAGAAAGAAATTTAATCTCAGGTCATTGGACTTCAAAAGCAGGGATTTTTGTTTCTTTCTTTGTCTTGTTTTTGTATTTTTACCATAATACTCCACCTCTGTATTCTATATCAGGTCCAAAGAGTTTGTAAATTGTTTTGGTCAGTCACTAACTGTTAGAGATGGCTCCTCAAAGTCTGCTAACACTGCATTCTGATGTCTTTTATCACCATTACTATTGACAGCTGATCCTCTAATTTTGTGTGTATAGCTTTTCTTAAATTCTTCTGTCTCCTAATTCTTGTGTTCCAACTGAGCTTGGCTTCTGAGGTATACCATCACACCACATCTCCTATGTCTGTCATCTGAGGCTTCATCAATAGTTTGCACCAGACAAATGAGAGACAGTGCTCTCCTTAGGAATAGCACTGAGGATATCTCCACTGGGTCCTAAAAGTCCTTCCTTTTAGTCCTTTGCTGAAGAAGCCTGAGATTTTCATTTGGGGTCTCCAGACTACTTCTTAGTGACATCAGATGCCTACCCTAAGTAACCACCATCACTTCCATAGCATCCATAAACTAGATGTATCTCTAAATCAACTTTTTTTAGTTTCTACTCCTTTTGTTCTCCTTTTGAGTTCTAGATTCTTTTATACAATACGTAGATTCCAGACTATTCCTGGTTTGAATCACACACTCTTTTTTCTAAGGATAGATTCCTCTGCCTTTGAATCTCACCAGAGTTCAGAAATATTTAACCTGTGTCAGTCAGCATTCTATAAGAGAAAGAGGACCTTGAATTAGATGATCTGGTTTAAATATCTGTTCTATTAACTAGTTTTGCTTTTGAAAAAGCTACAATATCTTTGCATTTCAGTTTTATCATCTGTCAAATGAACATTAAAATGATCAGGATGTGGAACATCAGAAGGTCATTGTGAGGACCAAATGAAAATAATACAAAATTATTTATAATAGCTAAGTGTTAATAGAAATATATAATTATTGTCATTATTATTAACGATGATTATAGTAGCGAGTCAGGACCAGGTGATTGCCATCAGAAATTATACAAGTGTAACTTAAGGGTACTAAACATTAAACAAAGTGTTATTGCAATTGACCTTCATACTTGAAATGGACCAAAATAGCATCATGATGTGGGGGTCAAAGTACAGTGGGTCTGACTATGACTAATCAGGCTAATATGAGCTCAGAAGGCTCTACCACAGGTCCAATATACCAAATGTATATTATACAAGGAAAAGGTAAAATTGTGCAACTCATTGTTTTAGGTCACAACAATTTAGCACCTAATGAATACCTAGGAAGACACAACCTGGTTTGCAGGATCAAAAACTCTTCTTTCATAAATTAACAGATAACAATATCTCCATATGCTAATTCCTTCAGAATTCAACAATTAAGTTGTAGAGAACATATCTGTATATCTTGCCTGGAATAATTGGGCTTCTTCCATTCATTCTCTCCCCTTGCTAATCCATTGTTACTTGTCAAAATAATATTTCTAAATTTCTGCTGATCATGTTTCTACTACTTTGCTCAAGAAACAACAATGGCTCCCCATTACCCATAATTTACCATTTATCATTTATTGTAAAAATAATTTTTAAAAACCCCAAATCCTGTGTTTGACATTGAAGTCTTTCATAATCTGGCACCATCCTCTTCTTGCAGGCTGATTACATGTTAATCCCCCTCACTCACTCTATATTCTAACTAAATGGACCTACCTGCTACTAGGAGCATTTTCATGCTCCTAACCTCTATTTCTTGGGACAGTTAGCTCCCTTCAAAGTTCAAGAGGTACTTCCTTGAAGATACCCTTTCAGATCCTTCCAAGTTGTTAGTGTCTACTATCCTTCACAAAAATAAAGAAAATCATTTTATATTTTTTATATATCTTATGTTTATTTACTTATCTGTGAATATGATATAGCCCCGAAGAAGAATGAAAACTCCTTGATTTCAGCAATTAACTCATTTTTATATTTGTACCCCTAATACCTAATACATGGCCTGACCAAAACAAATAGGTCCTTTATAAATGCCCGTTGATTGGTTCTTCCTTCTGGACAATCCAGACCACAGACTGCCCCTTGAATGTATCTCACCATCCTCATTTCCAGAGGCCACATCCCTTGATTAGAATGCATTCCACCACATCTTTATTTGTTGAAATCCTTTTCTTCTTTCAAGAGCCAAGTCAGATTCTAAGTTTTTTCACCTTTGATAAAGATTTTTCGGGGGATTTCTCCCTCACCACTTTTATCTCCTCAATCCTGAAAATTTCTTTAGCACACTGGGCCCAGATCTTTTCTTTGTTCTCACCATATCCTATTCAACTGGCAGCTCTTTTAGTGAAGGGGATGACATGCTTCACCTTTGTATCTCTAGTCCCTTGTGCATATCAGGTGCTTAATAACTCTTTGTGGAAGTGGATTGAAAGAATGTTACCTTGTCATTCACCTTCATCTTCATCAATCTCCAAGAGATTTATCGGAGGGGATACTGGTCTTTTCATGGTTAAAATATATCCATGAGACTCTCCCTCATGGACATACCTTGGTTCTTAGATTTTCCCTCAACTTGGGGTCAGATATCCTTAAGTGTTGACAGTGGACGTCATACCAGAATCCAATGCTCTAAAATGTCTTTCATGCTGTGGCTGATATCTATATGTATATCTATATATATCTATCTATATAATATATGTATGTATATATGTGTGTGTGTATGTGTGAGTATGTGTGTACACACACACACACACACACACGCACACACACATATTGCCACTGGACCAAGATGGCTCCAGAGGAGAGAGTAATATAGTAATATCATGGTCCTCAAGAATGAAAGACAAGCAACAACAACATGATATGGCATAGGAAGATCAGTCCCTCAGAGCTCTCCTCGTGCTTCCTTTGTGGTTTTGTGCCCTATTCTCTGTACTAATCCATAAAAAGTCTTCTGGGACCTGAGCAAGGGCCTGGCCCAGAATAACCAAATCCTCCAGCTTCTCTTGGGTTTTGGCCTCAACCTCTCACAGCAAGTCCTTTATTGGATTGATTAGTTGTGCCACAGCTTCTGCAGAGGTGCTCTCTAGAGTGTTTTATGGAAGGCCGACTATTTCTTCTAATATATTCTTGGTCATAATTAAACATTTCCTAGACTACATATGGTACCTCATTATATTCAGGTCAGGTCACTGCCACCTCCTACTACCTGCTGGTCAGTTTTTTTTATATATATCCTGAATAACTTTATCCTAGACTGTTTTAAAAATTCTAAATGATAGTTTTTTTCAGCCACAATACTCACAGTTTGTCAGTGCCTTCTGGGTACAGAACACTGGTCTATCTCCCACTTTTATGATTCATTTCAAAGCCAATTGTTTATCACCTGGGGAGCAGATCTTCTCAGGATGGTTTTATATAAGGGCTTTCATTTTCTTATACCTATGCTAAATAGCCACACTTTCAAACTTCTATTTTTTGGAAAGCCACTTGCTCAAATCTGTTTCTATCCTGTCCAATATTTCTCTCAAAAATCTGAATGTCTATGTATATCTGAAGCTCATTTCCCCTAAGGTTGTTGCTCTTTGTCTTTCATTTTCAAAAAGGACCCATGATATCACAGGGTAACAACTTGGTTCCTGTGAGTGAGGCAGAGTGACACAAAGTTGCCAGCCTCACTCTCTCTTCCGGAGTCACAGAAGTCCATTGGCAAGACAAAAGTCAGGATGACTAAAGATCGACTGGGATTCAGTGGATGACCTTGATATCTTTAATGTCTGACCAATCTCTAAGTGCCCCATAGTGGCTACTTTAGCCACCTTTATGGCTACTGGAATAAATTGTTCTCATGTGCCCATTCTACCAGGGGAAGTCTTCTCACGTTTGGAGTAGACACCTTTCCCAACTTACCAAAATGTTTGAGGCCCATTGTTTATTGTCAATCTGGTTTTGCCCATCTGTCGAGATGATTTTATGAGTGTGTGGCCATTGTGCATCCTACAGCTTCTTTGAACCACAGGTGAGAGTTGGGTGACAGGTAGGCACCAAAAATGGATGAGTAGACTTGAAAAGGACCCAGTAAGCCCTCACATCAGAGGTACTAGTCCACCCTGAATACCCTCATACACTCTTCTTCTGAGGTATATGACATTTGGGGCATATGCTGGGGCATGCAACCATGCATTAAAGTGGATTTTGGCAGACATTTCCCTATCTCCATTCTTTGATTGTCAGTTACCATCTCTGAAGACTTTTCTCATAATCCCGTTGTGATCACAGCAAAAGATCATTATTTTTCAAACCCAAACACTCCAGTATATGATTAACTGAACCAAGTTCCAAGGGTCTTACAAATTCTATGGGCCATAATTTTGCTACCAGACTTTTTTCTCTACTGTTAAACACTCAGAATACATACCATCTTATGTTTTTGTTTGTCTGTTTGTTTTTTGCCCCACCCTCAAATATTCTTCTTAGTTTATTTGGCCAATTCTTCAGTTGATGGATGAGAAGCAAAATGGGACAATTGGAAATAGCACTGACTGTGATGTGCAAGGAACCGGCTCAAATCATCCTTCTAGTGCTAACAACTTGTGGAAACTTAGGCAAGTCAATTAACCTCTTTGGGCCCCAGTTTATTCATCTGTAAAATTAGGGAATTGGATGAGATAGTCTCCGAGGTGGCCTCTTCCAGCTCCAGATCTGTAATCTGAGGTGAGATTTGACAATCAAAGCTGATTAGGTCTGCCCTGTCTTTGCAAAGTTCAAATCCTGGCTCCATGATCAGCAACTCTGTTTCTTTAAGTGCTGTATGAGTCTCCCACTAATAATAGCTCATAGATTTTACTTCACTGTCATTTCTGTGTCTTTCCCCCTCCTCCAATGTCCACAAATGAACAAAGAAAACGGTTAGGCACAGTATGTTTTCAATAAATACTTTTTTACTTATTTCTGGTTATTGTTTTACAAAGCACATCTTCATCACTCTCTAAAATAAATAAACAAATAGAGGTGGTGTGTCATAGTGAATAAAAAGGCTAGCCTCAAATCAGGAAGAGTAAGAGTCAAGTTCTACTTCTTTTTTTGTTTTGTTTTTTGGCAGGGCAATTGGGGTTAAGTGACACAGCTTGGTCACACAGCTAGTACATGTGTCAAGTGTCTGAGGTCAGATTTGAACTCAGGTCCTCCGGACTCCAGGGTCAGTGCTCTACTCACTGCACCACCTAGCTGCCCCTGAAGTTCTACTGCTTACACTTACTGTCTGTGGATCACTGGGTAAAACATTTAACCTTTCAGTTCCTGTAGCAATTCTTTAAAGCTATCCATTTTAGAGAAGGTAGTAGTCTTCATTGACAAGGAAGTATTTTACCAAGAGCTGCCTATACTGATAAAATCAGAGCAAATGTTATCCCATTTTACAGAAAAAATAAACTGAGCCTCTAATTTAAGTGACATCCAAAGGCATAGTTTGTTATCTCTGTGACAGTAAAGAACCAGGAACACAGTTGTTGCCCATCAATTGGGAGATGATTAAACAAATTGTGCTATATAAATTTAACAACATATTTGTGTGCATTACAAAAATGGAAACTGATTAGAGAAATGATGCCTATGAGGAATTGAGGAAAAGATAGATTCATTTGAACTGATGATAAGCAGAACAAAAATTAATATACACATCAAATAAGACTCATTTATTAAGTGCCTACCATGTGCCAATCACTGTGCTTAGTTCTGAGGATGCCAAGAATGGAAAGAATTATAGACCTTAACTTCATGGAGTTCACATCAGGGACATCATGGAGTTCACATCAGGGACATTATGTCAATTATTATGTAGCCAGTGCAAAGAAAGGTAATCTCAGGGCAACATTTGTGGGGGAAAGGACAAAGGGGAGGTGTTGAGGAAGGGATCCTACAGAACATAGGATTTGAACTGAGTCTTGATAGAAACCAGGGAAGTTAGGAGATGTAAGAGAGGAAGAAAAGTACTTGAGGCATAGGGAACAGAAAGGACAAAGGCATGGAACTGGGAAGTCAAGGGTTGTATATGAGGAGCAGAAAATAGACAGTATAGCTGGATTGTAGAGAGTCCTCTTAGAATGTAAGAGGACTGGAATGGTTATGAAGAAGCCAGGCTATAAAGGGTATTAACTACTAGACAGTTTATATTTGATCCAGGAGGTAACAAGGGGACATTGGAGTTTATTGAGTAGAGGTAGGGAGTAATGTGCTCTGATCTTCACTTTAGAAAAATCACTTTGGCAGCTAAGAGGAGGACAGACTGGAGAAGAGAGAAATTTGGGCAAGTGTATTGATTAAAGGCTATTGTAACCACCCATGTGAGAGATTATGACATCTTATACTAAAATGTTGTGAAGGTAGAAAAGGAAATATTTGACAACAAACCAGGTATGTGGGGGGAGAAGGGCAATACAGTTAAGGAGTCAAAGATGACACAAATTATAACTCTGAGTGAATGGATCATGGTCTGACCTCAACAGTAATAGGAAAATGGAGAAGAGGGAAGAATTTTTTTGAGGCAATCAGGGTTGACTTGCTAGGGTCACATAGCTACTAAGTGTCTGAGGCCAGCTTCGAACTCAGGTCCTCCTAACATCAGGACCAGAGCTCTATCCACTGTGTCACCTAGATGCCAAGAGGGAAGAGTTTTGGGGGAAAGAGGATAATTTATGTTTTGAACATGTTGAGTGTGATGCCTATAAGACATCCACTTCAATATTTCCAAAAGGAATTAGTGATGCAGGAGGCTTAAGTGAAAACTTAGAAATATACATATATATGTATATGTATGTATGCATGTTTGTATGTATAAAAGAATAGTCTATATAGAGATCATAATTAAGCTTATGAGAGCTAATGGGATCATCAAGTAAGATACAGAAGGATAAGAAAGGAGGGCCAAGGATAGACCCATAGTGGACGCCAATGATTATTAGATATGACCTGAATAAAGATCCAACAAATAAGATTTAAATGAATTGCTTTAGAGAGGTGAGAATGAGCTGTGTCAGGAAAACCTAGACAGGAGAGAATATCTAGTAGTAGATGACAGTAAACAGTGTCAAAAGCTATGGAGAAATCAAAAAAAGGATGAGGACTGAGAAAGGGCAATTCAATTTGTATGTTATAATATCATTGGCAACTTTGGAAAGAGCATTTTCAATTGAACGATGAAGTTAGAAATCACACTGCAGAGGATTTGGAAGCAAATAATACAAAGGGAATTGGGGGGACTTGGCTATCTCAAGGAGTTTAACTGAGGCAATGATGAGAGCTATTAGAACATCTATGGGAGGTAATTGGCTAGAGTGAGAATTTTCTTTAAGAGAGGGGCACGTGATCATGTTTGTAATGGAGACAAAAAAGAGTAGGGTGACAATGGCGATGATAGACATGGTAATCTGCTGAAGAAACAAGAGTGAATATAGAGGAATTTGCTTTGGCAAGAGGAAGAGTCACCTTTTCATCTGAGACATGGGTATAAGAGAAGATAGAGGGGAAAGATGCCAAAGTTGTGAGATAAGAAGAAGGTGAGAAGAATTAATTCTCAGTGAGCATTCTCAATTTTGGGATGAAATACAAGGCAAGGTACTCAACTGAGAGGGTGTGAAGGGAGGAGGTACTGAGAGACTTGAGAGTAAAAAGATTTGGAATAATTAATATTAGTGAGTGGGATGACAAATTGACTAGTGAGATAGAAAAGCATTTCCTTGTTGTAGTGAGGCCCCAAATAAACTTATGTAAAGGAACTTTGTAATATAACATTTGAACCAGTCTGTAGTTTCTTGTAGCAAATATTTAGTAGCATTTAACATGTAACCATGTCTGGTTGCATCCAGGGAGGCCCAATTTCAGTCTAAATAAATGAAGTAATCAGTAAAGGGAAGCTGAACTCTGAGTAACTGAGAACCTTATAATGTTCTCAGATAAGAGATAATACAATATACCTAGCTCCTCAGACAGAATACTATTGACTAGGATATTTCCTACATTACCAAGTATCCTCACTGTTTTGTTTCTGTTCATTTTTTTTCTTTGTTATAAAGGAAGATTTGTGTGTGTTGGTGAGGGGGAGAGTTGGGAGTAGAGGATCCAAAAATAACTGTGAAGTAAAAACAAAAATCACGAGTAAAGATGGAAATAAGCATTTATTAAACACCTACTATGTGTCATGTATTATGCTAGGTGTTTCAAAAATATTACCTCATTTAATTCTCACAAAAATCATTGGAGTTGGGCACTATTATTATCCCCAATTTACAAGTGAGGAAAATAAGGCAGACAGAGGTTAAATAAATTGCCCAGGGTCACAAGGTTGGCAAGTATCTGAATCTGGATCTGAACTAAGGTCTTTTTGATTCCAAGCCCAGTGCTTTATCCACTGTGCACACCTAACTGCCTATAAACTTTTCATAGAATCATAGATAAGTGTCCATAGAACTCAAAATCATCTTCTCAACCTACAGATCCTCCCACTGATTATCCCAATAATTTGTGAAACAAACTACAGTTGTAGTGGGAACAACCTCAATGCCAAGGTTACCTGTGATTCGTAGGATCACAGCATGAGCTACTGAGTCAAAATAAGAGCATTTAAAAGGAAGATTGCTCTGAGGAGTGAATTTATGATTGACAGATGTGTTATTAGAAAGAACATTAAAAATTCCAGAATGACTAAATGATTTATGATTCACAATGATGAGGTCAAAACACAATGCAGTTATAGTTTTTATTCCTATTAGTAGGAATGAGAGGTAGGCTTTTCTTTCCCCTTTTTGAAAAATATATATTCTTAGAATTAGATGTGGAATTGTATGTAACTTGATTATTGAGGAGGAAATGAATTACAGAAGAGAGGAATGGCATGACATTAAGCAAAGGCTTCACTTGGGCTAATACTCCATTAATGCTGGTTTTACATTAGAATGAAATAAGGCACACCTTGGTCATTGAACAATTGGCAAAAAGAGGTTTATTCTAACATAGTAAGGAATTCAAAGAGGATACAGTAGCACTTCTCTTGACAAGATATGCCCCTCCCAACCTCCCATTTCCATACAGTCAGTAGGGCAAGATGTGTTAACCTGCATTGACTTTGGTCATGTACCAAGTCTAAAGGGCACTTACTCCATGTAAGTGGGTTTTTTATGTCCTTAGGCAAAGAGTAAACCAGGTCAATGCTACCAAGAAGCTACATTCAGAGAGTACCAATTACAGCCTTGCCTCATCCTTGGGACAATCAACTGTCACATTTGTTGCCTTTTAGGAAACACTATCCAAATCAATGGTGGGGGGTTGTTGGGGTGGGGAGATGGATATTTGTTTTATAATATTCAGCAAAGATAGAGAGGCAGAAGTGAAGATTATATGCTCAAAAGACAATAAAGAATGGAGACGCTTGCCTGACTGGAAGGAGATTAGAATAGTTGACTTTTCAAGGACCCTAAACTTTAAAAATTTAGGGTAGAAGTTAGTATCATGTGGTTACCCTCGCTGGTGTTTTCTCTTAACTACCATCTCCCATAATCTCATTTGGCTTCTGTTTCTCTATCCACTCATTTATCCTATTTCCCATCCATAAACCCACAAACTCTCTTACTTTTACAGAATACTAGAATAGAAAACTATTTAGATCAGAAATACACTTGCCTTCTAAGGCTAGGCAGTTTTATTGTTATTTTTCCCTTTGCCTCCAAGGCAATAAAACTCTAGACTTTTCTTTAGCATATAAATTGATAGGTGTTCTTTAAGGCAGAGACAATCTCAGTAATAAATGCAGAATAAGTCAGAAGATTGACTAGAAATCTATGGGTCAATTGCTAGTTGTTAATTTGGATCTGAGAGATTATTTTGCCTTCTCATGTGTATATTGAAACAGTCTTTTCTGGTTGCAAATAGGTTATAATAATATTAGTCCACCCTCAGTACAAACTTTTGGAACATTCCTTGTCAATTCAGTTTCACAATGGCCCTTTTGTTGCTAGATCCTACATCAAAGTGCCAAAACCCTTCAGTGGACCATTCTTTGCTAAGTACTGATCTTTTCTTTACTGCCCACTCTCTCCACAAACCCCCCAATCATATTATCCTGCTAAAGCTCATTACTCTGTCACCATCTTTTGTGAGCCCATTCTTTTTCTTTCTCTTGTTTGGCTGCCAAGAACTCAGCAATCATGTAGGATGGCAGTGCTCTACACCTGCCCAATACTTCAAAATACCTCTGGGGGAGGCGTACATGGCTGAAACCTGGGGCCAAACATAGAAGAGTCAGTGTGTTTGAGGGCAAAGCACCATGTGTTCTGTGAGGGAGTTTTAAGAG
This sequence comes from Trichosurus vulpecula, assembly GCF_011100635.1. Lineage (NCBI taxonomy): Eukaryota > Metazoa > Chordata > Mammalia > Diprotodontia > Phalangeridae > Trichosurus > Trichosurus vulpecula. The sequence continues at coordinate 305,953,097 of NC_050574.1, read as the reverse complement.
ATATGATTTTTTTAAAAAATACATCAGTAAAGGTAAATAGGGTTTCTGTAAGTATCAATTCAGTTTCCTTCAATTAATGACAAGCATTTATTAAACACATAGTAATGTCGGGCACTGTATTAGGATACAAAGACAAAAAAATGTATGCACTTTAAGAGGTTCGCATTTTCAGAGTAGGAGGGATATGCATAAATTAGAAAATGCAACACATATAAAAATAAATTAAAAGTAATTTTAAAGAAGGGTAGGTTGGTTAGTAACTAGAAGAATCAGGAAGGCCTAGTGTAGGAAGTGGCACTTGAAAGATTCTAAGGGCTGGAGGTTGACATTCCAGTCATCTTTATGACAACAGTTTATGCAAAGGCAAAGAGATGAGAGATAGGATGTCAGGAAGGGGGGTCATTAACTTTAATGGTAATATAGAGTTTATGGGGATGAGGAGGAATAAATTAGTATCCTCTGAAACAGGTTGGCATCATATTGCAAAGGGGTATAAATGCAAACTAAAGGAGTTTGTATGCTATTCTAGGTAATTGGGACTCAGTGAATATCCCCATGAGCCGGAAAGTAACGTAGTAAGACCAATGCACTAAGAATATTAATCTGACAGTGTTGTGAAGGAAGAATTGGAGAAAAGAGATGATCCATGGAGGGAGACCAGTGAGAAAACCAATCTGAACATATCTTCTATAATGTCCCCTCTGCTCCGGTTAGGTGGGTCTCTTTATGATCTTCTATATGTAACTGAGTCATTCTTTACTCCCTTTAGGCATGTTATTATTATTTTTTGGTTGTCTAGAAAACACTTCACATTCACTTTAATTTGGCAACATTTCTCCTCCAATTATACTAACCATTTTTTGAAGCTTCCATGAATCTTTAATCATTATTACTGAATGTATTCAGTCCCCTTCTCTGAACTTCTTTGCAAGTAATAGTCATTACCAGAAGATTTGGCATTCAGTTGTCTTCTAATTGTTTTAAATATATCAGTCTCTGTCCCCTAACTTGTAAGTTCTACAAGAATACCTATACTTTTGTGTGTCCTTATGGCATAGGGAAAAGAGGGTTGGGTCCCAAATTAGGAAGACCTATGTTCAAATCTTATCTCCAACACTTGCTAGTTGTGTGATCATGGTAAATCATTTAACTGCTGTTTAAATGTTTACGTGACTATAATACTGTCTGTTGAACCTTACTCACAATGTGGTGAAGATCAAACAAAGTTGCCCATATAAGGCATTATATAAAGGCTATCTATTATTCTTTTCCATAGTACCAAATGTAATACAGGGTACATAGAGTTGTTCAATAAGTACTTATTAACTGATACTAGCTAGCTTAATATAATTAAGAAATTCAAGACATTAATCTAGTATCTCAATATTTGAAAAGCTTAATTATTTAATTGATACAAATACTCCTTCCATCCTATGTAGATAGTACTGTTTATATACCTTCCTAGACAGATTAGGTTCAAAAAAGAATTGATTGTCTTACCCCCTCAAATCTAATCTTCTTCTGAACTTCCTAATTTCTGTTGAGGGTATCATTCATCACTTCTCCTCACTTACTAAAATTCGTGATTTCAGTGTCATCCTCCATTCCTTACCCCCCTTTGCCCTACATATCAGCATAGTTATGAGATTTTGTTGTTTTTACCTACACGGCATCTGTTATATCTTCTCTCCACTTATATGACTACCTCCTTAGTTCAGGCCATCACATCTGTCACTTGGACTATTACAATAACGTCCTCATTGAACTCCCTGCCTCAAATCTTTCCACTCTTCTATAATACTCCAAACAACCACAAAAACCATTTTCCTAAAGTTCAGATCTGATAATATTTATCTAATTAATAAAATATAGTAATATCCTATTACCTTGAACATCAGATACAAACTCTTCTGTTGGGCAATTTAAAGTCCTTCACGACCTGACTCCAATCTATCTTTTACAATCTCATTGTGAATTATTCCCATTTATAGACATAATGGAGCAGTCAAACTGTTTTTTTTATTTCCATGCCACTGTTTTTTTTTTTCTCCATTATTGATACTTAGTCTTTGTATCTATAGTTCTAGTGCCTACTGCAAGGTAGGCACTTAACATAAGCTTGTTCGTTGATTGGAATTACTAGTTTCCAACAAGACTTAGCTTTAGCACTTCCTTCTACTCCTCTAACCCAAACCCCACAGCCCATAGTGCCTTGTTCCCCAAATTGCTCCATTATGTATATTTATATAGATGTACATGCTATCTCCCCCTACAGCATTTCTAGTAGAGGGCAAGGACTGTTTCACTTTTTTTTTCTTTGTACACCTGTTTCCTAACACAGTGTCTGACACATACTAGTCAGTTAATTAATGGATTGATTGATACGTGAGTTGCTTTGAGTAAAATAATACAGTATCAACTTGCCATCCGTCTTGAGATGATCCTCCCTACACTTAACCAGGCTAGATTTCAGATGATGGACAGTCTATTGTTGGCACCACTTTCAAATTTTTTCCATTGGGATAATACCTCCCAGAGATTTCCTTCCACTAGCATAACCTTTGAAAATTATTGTTACTTCTACAGGATGATGAGGCACTGGTAGGGTTGGTGGGGGATAGGGCTTTCAACAAAGTGCTAATGGATAAAGTATCCAAATTTAAAATCCTTTTGGCCAAAAAATAAAATCATTTAAGTTGTGCAAGCCACAGAACATATACCTGAATCAAAGCTGACTCTAGGTAAAATTAACAAGTAGAGGGATATTTTCATTTCCTTTCTTTTGCAATTTGCAATACTATTATCTCAAACTCAGTGAGGTGGGAGAATGTCTCCATTTCAATACTCCTCACCAGTTTTGTCTTCCTGATTATCCTCCACGGGGCACACATTCATAGAGGGCACAAAGTGAAGCACTAGAAATGTGAACTGGAGCTTAGCCCTAGGTGGAAGACACTGAAAATTTGTTGTCATGGAGATGGAGGAGTAAGAGCAGGAGGTAGGATGACAATCAAATCAAGTCCAGAATGAAAAGGGGGGAGGAGCCCTAGGGAGAGAGATGGAAGATATGATAAAGTTCTATAGAAAAGTTGAATTGAGAACTTACCAGAGATACATCTCACTCTAAGCAAGCTAGAAATTCACCTAAACTACTCAGTTTATCTTCAATGTAAAACTAAGGAAATTTTGGCTTACAACCATTGCTACATCTCTCTCTCTCACTCTCTCTCTCTCTCTCTCTCTCTCTCTCTCTCTCTCTCTCTCTCTGTCTCCTTTTCTCCTCATTATCTCCCTTCCTTTGTTCGTTCTCCCTCCTCCCCCATCCAACTTGCACTGGCAGTAACCAGCAATTGAACCAATTCCAGGTAGCAATGTGGAATTATGTGACTTGCCTACATTTGTACAACTTGTATTTGTCAGAGACAGGACTTTGAACTAAGTTTTCCTGACTTTTAAGGCTAGCCTTCTAGCTATCATGCCATCTTGCATCTCATCTTTATCCATAAGTCAATATAAACCTAGGACCTCAAATTTAGAGGGAATCTCAGGGGTCATCCAGTTCAATCCATAACTAAAAGTCAATCCCATCTATAATATTGATCCCAAGTTTTCATCTAGCCTCTTCTTGAAGACTTCAGTGATGGGAAGCTAACTATACCTTGCAGATTCTCATTCCATATTGGCATAGCTCTAAGTGTCAGGAAGTTTTATCTTATGTATATTGGGTCAGCCTTCTCTTCCCTTTTTCTCTGTGCTTAAGAAAGATGAGCTAAAGTATAGCTCATCAAGAATGAGCTTGTATGTCTTCTCTTGAAATAAACCTTGCCCTGTGCAGACAAAATACCCTGACTCTTGGCATGGATTCAGAAGTGAAATTAGGTGTTCAGAATTAGCCAGAATCTCTCTAATCACCCTGGAATTTCTTGTTAATTCTCCTTCCTACACTGTCCAAGCTACTGCCTTTGCTATTCCCCAGAAGCCCAAAGGCAACAGACAACTAATTTGGCTGAGAAGGAGGAATGATCACCCAATCCAGTGCATCCTCTTTTCCTTTGCATTCCCAGAAGCTACATGGGAAGAGTATGAACTTTCATAATTGGTAAGTTTAGGTAATTTGGTGAAAGTAAAAATGGTGCTAGAGTTGGAGTCAGATGACCTGAATTCAAATGTAGACTTTGCCACTTATTAGTAGTGTGACATTAGGTGCATCATTTAACCTCTTTAGGCTAGTTTTATTATCTGCAAAAAGAGTCATATATTACAAAAAGGCTGAGGTTAAAATGCCAAAGTAAAGTCATTGCCCCTGAGTTCGGGAGGGCAGCTCTCCCTCTTACTAACTGTAACTTTGGGCAAGCTCCCTAGAACTTTGGCCCTCCTCAGTTTCCTCATCTATAAAATGAGCAGATTGGAACAAGGTAAATTTCAGATCAAAATCTGTGATGGTATGATTTCTAAAGTCTCTTTCAGTTCTGCTATTTTGTGATTTTGGAATGCCATCTTTAGACTAGCATTTTGGGATTTTGGAATGTGGTCTTTAGAGACTAGTATTTTATGACAGAGCTCAAATTCTTATGTGTTCTCACGGATTTTTATGATTTCTTTGCTTAAGATTTGCATTCCTCTAGCTTCCAGAAGGACTTAAGGAAGATTCAGAATTAAAACACAATGCAAAATGGGACGTTAAAGACAAAATAGAAAAGAGTCAATCAGCAGGAAGTAAAAAGGGCAAATGCTTAGGGATACCCAAATAGAGCAAATTATCACAGTTAGATTTTGTCAACTGAAGGTGAGACGGGTCAAGATAAAGAAAAATCTGCAGGTGTATTTAAAAATAAACCCAAATTCTTGCCTTTAGTCACAGGTGCTCGTGGATATAGTGAGATGCATGAAATGTATATTTTTTTCAATGTGCACGAAATGCCACTAAGTATGTGGTAAGGATGTTGTAAGTGGGGAGAGTAGGAGGCAAAAGGAAACATTTGGGTAGTGGAGACTTAGCTATTTTCTCTTTCCTCCATTCTCCAGCTAGGCAATAATTCCTAAAGAGTATGTATTTTCCCATGCAAATCCCCCTCTATGAATTTCAGCAAGTGACCCCAGGTAGTTTGACTAATTCTACTCAATTGAGTCTAGAGGGGCTCTCAGGGTTTTGCAGGACAATTTAGAAAAGACCAGGATATTTTTGTCACGTTTTGGAGATACTATGTTCATGCCTAGAGCTGATGACAGAAAATGGTTTGAACAGGAGAACATTATGCACAATTACAGACACACGGTATTTGTGAAAAATAGCTTTGATTGACTTGGCTCTTTTCAGCAATGCCAAGTTCTAAGAGAGTTCCAAAGAACTCATGATGGAAAGAGCTGTCCACCTCCAGAGAAAGAATGATGGAGTCTGAATGCAGATTGAGGCAAACTATTTGCTCTCCCCTTTTTTATTTTCTTTTTTTTTCTTTTCTGGTTTTGTTTCTTCTTTCTCATGGCTCATTATATTAGTTATAATTCTTCTTTACAATCTGACTATTTTGAAAACAAGTTTAATGTGAAGGTATATGTAGAACCTATATCAGATTACATGCTGTCTTGGGAGGAAGTGGGGAGGAGAAGGGGGAGAAAATTTGGAACTCAAAAACTGGTGGAATTGAGTGTTATAAACTAAAAATAAAACAATAAATTAAAAAACAAACAACAAAAAAAAGAAAATGGTTTGAAGATGGTTCAGAGATCAACTGAAATTAGGTCTGTTCCTGACAAAAGGAAGTGAGAGAGTTGAAGGACTGAGGTAGATAGCAATGGAAACGGAAGTGAAAGAGAAAGAGTCAAAATGAGATGGTCCTTTCTCTGGTACTGAATTTCAAATGCACACAGAGAGAACTGAGTCTCTTACTATGTCAGAGAAATTCTGGAAGTTTTTTCTCCCCTTTGTCAGGATAGTATCTTTGACAAACAAATATTTTCTCTTGAAGAGGGCTACTTAGAGCTGTGAAAATCTGCAGGAAGAAATGTAAGAGTCAAAAAACTCTGAGACCAGACTGTAAATAATTGGTACTATGTAAGTCTCTGGAAAATAATTACTTCTTGTTGGATGTTATTATTTCCAGTGAGTTTTGTTATGAGTTTCCCTTTGTTTTCCTTGACCTGGGGGGGTGGGGGTGGGGGAATTTACTTCTTTGACCTTTGTGAATCGTGTACTTGCAAGGGGAGTTGGTGACCATATCCTGGATAATGTCATTTAATGAGGTTTCCAAATTTTCTGGGTAGAAAAACAAATCATAAAAGTGAGAAATCTCCTAAGGCAAGTCTATATTCATTGTATCACATAGAAGTGTCTTATGCAAGGATTAAAATAACATGTTAGAGGTAGAGGAAAGCTTAGAAATCATGTAGTCCGTGTTACAGATGTTTAAAAAAAAGTTTGAGATGATGGGGAAGAAGAAAAAAAAAAACTGCCATCCGAAAACAAATGACCTGATCTGTCAAAAAAAGAATTAAGCCATACAAATATTTGTTGTGATAGGAACAATAATTATTAAGACCTAGAAAAATAAGCTGAATTAATTTTTCCTAAGGCCCTAGATGGAGCTACATAAACTGGATTGGTTTTCTCACTAAAAGACGGAGAAGTTGATGCTAAGGCTTGATTTATTCCAAGGAATTAATTTTCAAGATGTAAATTCTTGGTCACCTAACTTACAAAAAGGCCAGTCCATGAGGACATTATGTATGTATGTATGTATGTATGTATGTATGTATGTATGCATGCATGCATGTATGTACGTATGTGAGCACACATGTGTATATGTATGTGAGTATGCATGCACATATGTATGTATGGAGGTGCGGCAATGAACTTGACCCTATGTTACATCCTTTTAAGGTATCCTTTCCTTTCTACTATGAGAAAATTTATTTAATAATGAACTTGAACCATTGGATGGCCCTATGGCATCTGTACTCCTGAATTTAATTTTGTCGTTTCACTTCAAAATGTATTATACATTTCTCCTTTGATGTTTGAATGACTCTCAATTTTGATTCTTTGGAAAATGATCTATTTCATAACTTCCAACCACACAACATAGCCAGACGAAAGTTGTTATTAAGAACACATGCTTTTGTTTCAGGGAAAGTTTGGATCATTAAGGTGCTGTACAATTTCCTTGAAAAACCTGCTGTCCTCCTATTTGTTACTGGGAAAATTAATTGCAAATACACAGTGCCCATTCAAAGTATATGGGATGATAGTTCTATATGGGTTCCTAGTTCCATAGGCTGTCCACCCAACACAATATAATAGGTATTCTATATCAACTTTTATTATTATAGTTATGATTATTATTATCTATAGATAGCTGAGCCATACTCTTAACTGATTAAAAGGTCACTTTAGTACCTCAAGGCTTAGGCTTAAATTAATCAGCTCAGTTACATATTTCCAATCTGATTTCTGGTTAGCCTATCAAACTAAATACATACAAAGATAAGTCATGTTTTTTTCCCACAAAATCCACCCTTCTTCTTAATCTTCTCCCTATCTTAGCCTGGCCAATCTGTAAGCTTCCATGACATGAAAGAAGTAAATGTATAAATAAAAGAGTAAATGTGAGGAATGAGATCCAGAGGGGGGAAAAAGAGTAGAGAATATTTACTTAATTGAACTGAACAGGATTAAATTGAACTGAACTCAATTGAGGAGAGACATCCATTCCAAGGAAGTGTAGAAGTCATGACATTCCCTTGAGAAATAGTCAATAAATCAATGTAGGGTAAACCTGTTCTGTGTACAAAACTTCCAATCCTTAGTGTGAGAAGGAGAGAGGTAATGAAATTACTCATGGGTGTGTAATGGCAAATAAAGTGAGACTTTTTGTTGTCTTTTGTTATGGAACACTAAGGGAATCAAGTCCCTTTGTTTGAATCAAGAATCGTTGATTGAATTCCAGAGTCTTTGATCACCTGCTTAAGTCATGGGAAAGCCTGTATCATATGGGTTTGAGTCACATGGTTGTGATGCCCTCCGATCCTGAGGAAGGGTATATATACTTAGAGGTTAGCATTTTGCTTTGGGGCTCACTCACTGGAAGAGTGTTGTGTGATTCGATCAGATGAGTTTCTGGGTAGCTATTAGAGAGTCCCCTGACTTTGAAAAACCCAGGTGTTGGTGCTTCCCTCTCGGGGAACTGTGTACGTAATGTCTTGGTCAGATGCCCAGAAGCCTGTCTGTTGATTTGTGTTATTTTGCTCTGTTTATATAATTTCTGCTTGTAATTTATGTTTGTATTTTCTCTGAAGTTCAGGGTGCTGACTTTTTCCCCTGAACTAAGTAAATAATAAATGTATGTTTAATTAAAGTAAGATTGTTAACCCATTAAAGTTGCTTTCCTTAGAAAGGCAGATCAAAGAACTTGTGCTAGTAGCCCTCCTGTGTGCTGGTGTTATTGGCCTTACACAGCCACAGTAGTGGCAAGTAGCATTATTGTTAGAGGGTCCTCAAAAGCCTTACATTCTAGACGTAAAAGCTAGACTAATTCATGTGGACTGATTAAAAAAACATTAATTATAAAATTTTATGATAATGACAGTAAATGCAGTTCAGATTCAGAGAACTAAGAGATTAGTGTGGACCAAAGTAGTCATAGAGGTATCCTGAAGTAAATCAAAAAAAGTATTTGCCAATGGTTTATTTTTAATGTGGTCAAGATGTTGAGTGGAGCTTCTCTTGGATTTGCACTTGGCCTTTTCCTGTTTATTTTTTTTATCAGTTACTTTTATAAAGGTGCAGGTGACATATTCATCAAGTTTACAAATGACACAAGTCTGTGTGGGACAACTAACACATGGACAGCAGAGTAGGAATTCAAAACAACCCCAACAGATTAGAGTTATTACACTGAAGTAACAAGATAGAATTCAATAGTGACAAATACAGTCTCACACAGTGATTTAAAACTAAAATCCATAAGTCTGTTAGTGTTGGGGAAGGCAGCATGGCAATATAGCAGTTGTTCTGAAAAAAGATCTGGGGGTTTTAGTGAAGTACAAAGCCAATATTTCAGCTCTTTGATATGTCAATCAAAAAAGCTAGCGTTGTCTTGGACTTCATAGTCATACAGCTTCTCAGCATTCTCTGTCCTCACCAAACCTCATCTGGAGTACTGCGTTCAATTCTAAGCACCACAGGTTAAGAAGAGCACTGGCAAACCAGAGTATTGAAAGGAAAGCAAATAGAATGTTGACAGACTTTAAGTCTATCCCACCTGGGGAGTGGTTGAAGGAATTAGAAATGTTTGGTCTAAAGTAGAGAATTGTTGGGGGGTTGAGGGAAGAAACATGACTTGCCCTTAAAGTATTTGAAACAATATTATGTAGAAGAGAGAATAGATTTGTTATATTTGGTACCAGAAGATAGCAGCATGAGTTATGGCTAAAAGTTGCAAAATTAGGCTTAATTTCAGGAGGAGCTTGCTGCCAATCAGAGCTGTTTAATATGGAATGAGTTGCTAGGAAAGGTGGTAACTCTCCCCCTTTGGAAATCTTTAAGCAGAAGCTGAACAATGAATTGTTGGGAATATTATATGAAGATTTCTTTCATAGATGAGTTGGATTAGATTACCAATAAAGCTCTTCCTACTTTAGTTGTCTGGGATTCTATGAAAGCAATGTAAACGATTGAGTTTGAGCTAGGCCCTGATAGGATGGATAGGATTTAGATAGAGAGAGAGGATAAAGGGCATTCTGGAAGGTATAAGGAGAAAGGAGCAAAGGGATAATTTACAATAATTCACATTTCTATTTAAAATAATTTTATGGATAATAGTTTTCTGGTTTTTGCTTCACCTTTATTTCTCTTTATATATCCTTCCTTGTTTCTTCTGAGCAAGAAATCCTTGTAACAAAGAATAAAATGAAAGACAAAACCAAATAAGTTAATTAAAAATGGCAAATGTTTTACATGCAATGTTACTCAAAGTCTCCCACTCCTTTGAAAAAGGGAGGAAGATCCATTTTCTCATCTCTTCTTCCAGGACAGATTTGGCCATAATTACACAGTATTCAATTTCATTTTTCTTGTTGTTGTTCTTTGCATTTACGGTATTGTAGTCATTAATAGTTCATATTTCTAAAGTACTTTGAGGCTTACATTTCATCACCTCAGCCTGGGAAGCAGGTAGTGCTAGTATTGTGATTTCCTTGTTATAATGAGGAAACTGAGGCTCAGAGAATTTAAAGTGATTTGACCATGGTCCCATAAGCAATAAGTGTTAATGGAGATTCTAAGTTGCCCCTCCCCCACTTATCCGAGGTCTTATACTCTTTCTATTATGCTACATTACATCTCTAGGAATAAAAAGAGCTTATATAGACAAAGGTAAAGGGCCTTGCTATGTAGGAAATACAATTGTAGGAGAAAAACTAAATGTCCCATGCTCAGTTCCTAGGATCTAAAAGGAGAGGCCTTGATATTATAGGAATGGAAGTGTCTCTTCTTTCTGTTACCAATGGTGATTTCTCAATTATCCAAATAAAACAAAGGAGGAGTAATATTTTTAAAAAGAGGAATTCTTGAGACTTGACCTTTCCATCTGTCACATTGAGAAAATAAAGTGGAAAATAATAGAGGTTCTAACTAATATTCTCTTGAATGTTCACAAATACTGACCTTACTTCAACAGTCATATGATCTAATGGTCAATGCAAATCACTGTTATTAAATATTACATTTGTGCAAACATAGGTCATTTTCATGGTCTAAAAGGCAGCGGTTAAATTGTTTTCCTTCATTTAACCTAGATTCATTAGCTAATTAGACATGTGTTGTGTTATTTAAAAATTAAATCATCTTGACAAGAATGGGTTTTTCTAGGAGCATTTTAAGCTATTTTTAAACTATCAGTCATGTTCAATATTAACAAGATGGATTTTGTTTTCATTGAATACAGAAATGTATTTTCATTAATTATTGTGTTATGGAGTTTTGAAATTAATTTAATTGAGGATAATTTATTTAATAGTTATTTGGGGAGAATGAGAACAGATGCACCATAGAGATTGAAGCAGGGGTTAAAAATTACCACTGATTCCCCAATTCCAGTTCTTAACTTAAAAGCATTAGGGTGATTCATTATATTTACTTTAAAAATTTTGTTTATTTTGAAGTCATTTCCATGATTAACATTATAAAGTGATTTAGCACTTTTTAAACCTTTTCAAATATAACTTGAAAAAAATTGATTTGATTTGATTCTCTACTCCTTCCTCAGCTGAACTAAACTTAGGGCTGAATATTGTGACAAATTACTTTTTCTGTAATGAATTTGAATTCAAGCCTAATCAATTGTGCCTCATGATAACAGGTAATCTGGTAATGCATGATTGGCGTATACATGTAGAGGCCATGTTGTATGTTGGAAAGAATGTTGGACTGTGATTCAACAAAGCTATGTGTCAATTGCAGTTTTGGTACTAACTATATGAAATTATATAAGTCTCTTCCTCTTTCTGAGCTTCAGTTTCTCAGTCTGTGAAATGAGGGCATTATGACCTCTACCACTCCATTTTAGTCTCCTGGAATAGTAGTGTTAATCACTACATTCCTTAGAATGGAAACTTTATCTCTCAGACAGTGCAGGAAACAACAGAAGATTATGTTATATAACAGGATTATTGTCCTTTTCATATATTAATGTTACGCACAGGGCCAGCTTTACTTAGAGGCATATTTTATATCATTTCATAAATACCCAGGGAGAGCTCCATACTAAAACAGTTTGCTAATGTCTCAAATCAGGGATTCACTCTTTGCCTTAAAGCTTTATGCCTTGTGAAATCCAAGTAAGATTCCTTCACTGTCTCATGGGGTAGTGAGTTCTACACAACTGGAGATTTTCAAGCAGTGGCTGAATAAACACTTTTCAGAAATGATGTAAAAAGAGTTCCCTTCTTCTGATAAGAATTAAACTCAATAACCTTAGGCCTCTTTCAACTTCGGAATTCACTATTACTTCCTGCTGGGATTTTCAAAGAATCATGCAATATCAGAGTTGAAAAATATCTCAGAGACCATCTCTTCCAACAAACACATGAATAAGAATCCTTTCTGTTTACCCCAAACCTGATCATCCCAACTTTTGCTTATACATCTTCAGTGATGGATAATCTATTAACTTATTAACATAGCCTACTCTACTTTCAGATAGTTCTCTTTTCATTTTTTTATCTGACATTAAGGTTAAACGTGGTTTTTCACGGCTCATATCCATCATTCCTCATTATATATTCTGGGGGTAGGGCCAAAATATTGTCTAATTCATCCATTTAGTTGGCAGCTTTTCAAATATTTAAAAACAGTTATTGTGTCTAACTGGCCTCAGGTCATGCTTCACTAACCATTCAGTCCTCTACCTAGAAATACCCAGTGAATTGGTCTCATCATTTACTTGGCATATACTGCATAAACACTTTCTCCACTGCTACTTTGCAAGGCTTGTTCTAGGAAGAGTAAATAAGATACTAATATTAATATAGAAAGGCTATGACGGGAGTTGGAACCAACATTACCAAGTGATAGTAAGTAATTCAGGGAGCTTCTGTCTATAAACTCCTTCTAGCAGATCTAGAAATTGAACCAAATTGAATCTTGATAAAGAAAGGTAACAAAGTAACAACGAGTCCTCTGTCCAGGTCAATTCAACATAGAGAGATAGGGAAGTCTGCAGACATTGGTGATGGGGTAGGGTGAAGAGCCTGCTGCATCTGGAGTAGTCCAGTATCTAAGGAGAGCCCACATACCAGAGCAAGAGGAGACCTCAGAAACATACAGGGCACTCCCAGACCCACACCAGTACAGTGCCAGGGGAACATATGTTAACTGGAAGGTTTGTTGATAATTACCCAGTCCCTGGTTGCAAATCCAGTGTGGAGTAAAGAACCTGCACACAGCAGTGGTGTTCTGGATAGGGAGGCCCTAGGTGATATACAGAAAAAGCAGGACATTTAGCAACCAACAGTAGCAGCAGTGTTGTGGCTCAGACCTCAGATGCAATGCAGGGTCTCATTTTGAATGTCGAGCCCAGCCTACAAATTAATAACCAGAGCAGAGACCCCAAACCAAATGAGTAATTACAATTCTGCCATTCTTGAGACAAAAGAGCTTTCCAGTTGACTGAGAGATATTGCTCAGACTCAAATTCAAGTTAGGAACTTGCATAACTTCAATGGGATTAGATGAAGCAGCAATCAGACTTTGCCATAGGTCAGACCACATTAAAAGTATTAAAAGCTTGCAGGGCCCCAGCCAGTCCTTGAGATTCTGAAAGAACACAACCCACAATACCTAAGGAAAACAGCAGTAGGACCAGCACAGACATTTCCTTCACAAATGCCACTTAGCCCAGCCCTAACATTAAATCCAAAGTTTGGAAGTAGGCTGGAAAAATGAGCAGCAAAATGTTGGTGGCAAGGATGCTCAAGACACAAACATGGAAGAGAATGACTCTGAAGTATCTACCAGCAAATGCCTAAGATTAAAATGCAGCTTGAGCATAAACTCAACTAAGGTTCCTAGAATAGATGGAAGAGTTTAAAAGAGGTAAAATATTTTTATAAATGGAATAAGAAAGCTTAGGGAGAAAATTGGAAAGGAAATGAGAGCTATGAAAGAAAATTGGAAAGGGAATCAATACTTTGGCATAAGAGGTACAAAATTTTGCCCAGGCAACACATTTTCTAAAAATTAGAATGGACCAAATAGAAACCGATGGCTCCATAAGGTAACAAGAAATACATATACACACACATATATATATGTGTGTGTGTGTGTGTGTGTGTGTGTACATATATGTATATACACATACATACACATACATATATATTTAAAAAGTCAATAGACAGAGATATAAAGAAAATATGTTATAGCAAAAAATAACTGGCTTGGAAAACATATTGAAGAGAATACAACAGCCAAAATCCAGAGCTCATAGGTAAAATAAAAACATAATGCAAGGAATCAGAAAAAAATTGAATACTGTGGAACCAAAGTCTGGATCACATACAATTTATTAGCCACATTGTAAAGGAGCAGATAATTTGGAACATGATATTTCAAGAGGTAAAATATATGGGCTTGCATCCAAGAATCATTTACCCAGCAAAACTGAATATAATGCTACAGGAGGAAAATATGAAACTAACAAAATAGAGGACTTTCAAGCATTCCTCATGAAAAGACCAAACATTCAAGGAAACTTTAAAGTTTCCACAAACATAGGAGTAAAGAGAAAGAATGAATGAACAAAGGTAAAGGGCTAAACAAGGATAAGTTGCTTAAATTTAAATATGGGGGGATGACTCATGTGTCATCATTGAGTTCTACCATCATCAGAAATCATAGAGGGAGTTCAATTAGTCAAAGCCTGGGAGTAGTTCTTTTGTGTCTTGATGGGGAAGGGCAGGGCAGGGCAGAGAAGGGAAGAGACTGCTGACTTTCCCATAGAGTATCCTTCTTCAAGTTTCCTCCTACCTCTACCCTTCTTTCACTGGAAAATAGCTTCCTAAAGAACTTTGAACCTAATATGGTATGGCCAGACTTCACTGATATTCCAACAAAGATCTGGGGTATCTTTTCCTTTCTGAAGTAATCCTTTTCCACTGAAAAGAATTAGCCTGTACTGTGACACCTGCCTATCCTAAAGCACTGGCTAACACAAGAGCTCTAGTCAAAATTTACCTTTTTAAGGCAATTTTGTGGACATGACCAGTTCTTTGAGGAATCTATGACAATTTTTTAAAAATCAAAATTTTTATTAACAAACTATGAGTGTATATCTATAAATTCGGACTCAACCTATTTTGCCTGGAGTAGAAGCTTTAAATTCTGAGTTAGTAGGGGAGCACAGCAAAATACAAGTTCAAGTCTTATCACTTCAATAATATGTTCAATTGACAGGAACACCTCAAGCCTCAAACATCACTCTCCATGAACATTTATTGATATGTGCTGCTTTTGTATACTACTGTACTATACTGTGCTACAATCTTCCTTGAAAATAGAGCTGGTTATGTTATTTACAAATGTTTTCAATGACTCTCTAAGGATTACCAAATAAAACTCAACTCTTTTCTAGAAAAAAAAGGGAAGGGAAGGGCAGGGCAGTGCAGGGAAGGAAAGGGAAGAGAAAGGAAGGTAAGAAAAGGGAAGGGACTGGTATATGGTGGAGACAAAATAGAGAAAAAGAACTATCTCACACTTGGAAGCAATAGCTTCAGTACAGTAAGAATAATTTTAAAGGATTTTTAAAATGTTATTTGGTTTTGTTTGCTCTGTGAACAAAACAAGACAGTGAAAACCAAAATACTATACAAGATAAACACACACATACACACATATACATGCACACAAACATGATTATTAAGTATTTACTATTTCCATAGCCCTCTGATAGGTGCTGAGAGAGATAGTTAAAATACAGTCCCTGAGAAGATAAAAGGGTTTACTGATCTTGTTTCTGAAGGTGTGAAGAAGGAAAAGAAATGAAGTTGATATGGTCACAACAAATGACAGAGGAAAGGGAGTCCTGCCTCTTCCCACACATCTAAACTCTTGAATAGTAACACACACAGACCCACAAACACACACACACACACACACACACACACACACACACACCTCTTCCTATCCACTTGTAAATGTGACTATTGAAGGTATATGTGAGGACACTTATTCAGAGAGGTTCTTATATTTGGATTATAAATAAATTTGGGACCATCTTTGAAACTAATGGTCAATTGGCAAACCAAGTGTTAGCAAGCAGGGATATGTACTTTATTTTAACAAAGAAACTCTTTTATATAAATCAAAGCAAACCAGAAATCAAGAAGGTATTCATAGAAAAACATATACCAGGCAATACAGAATGAAGGAGCTCTCCCATTGGGAGTGAGATAACTCAGCTCAACCAAGAGAGAGGATTCTGGATCTCACCCAAGGGAAAACCCCTTAAAGCTTCTAGAGTAGCAAACTAGAAACAGGGATATGATAGAGATTGCCTATTCCTCTTATATCTTCCCAGAATCTTCTCCTTCAGCAACCTGAGATTAGATTGTCCTCTTCGCTCTTCTCTCTTAAAACTGGAAGTCAACTAGATGGTACTCAAAGAAGAATCTTGCTTGGAGAGTTCTGAATGGGTACTCTCACTCAGAGTATTCAATGGAGAAACTAAGGAAAGTGTATTTTAACAATAGTAAAAACCCCTTTCTAAAAGCTAATTAAGACTGGCTAGGTAAGTTATATTAACTGATAATCATGGAGGGAAGCCCAAAGGTAGAGTCTCAAATACTATAGCTCTAAAAAGACAACCCTCCAATACTTCAGAATGAATCACAGGGATGTAGTTGCTGTACCTTGGGCACTCAGCTCTGTGCAACTGGGAGTAACTCCAAAGCATATACTACATCAGTGTCCTGCATGGTAAAGACTGCATATATATATTTTTAAAGTTTTCCAAGTGTAAGTCACTTAAGCTAAAGAAGTAAGAAAAAGCCCTCAAAGTGCATCAAGGCTTTCAGATTTTGAAAATTTCTGATTCATGGGCTACATATGGTTATTTAATACTCATTAGACTGAATTTTTAAGATTCTTTCTTAAGAGCAAGATGTGTTAGGAGAAGTAAGAAGGAGTATCATAAGGATGGTGGGTGCAAAAGAAGATGGAGGGACAGAATGCCTACCTTAAGAATAAGAGAGAGCCATGTGATACCAGAAAAGAGATATTTGGAGCAACAAAGACAAATTTTACTGATCTTGGAACTTTACCTAGGGCAAACCCTATTTGCACCTTTAGTTTTATCTGTTTCCTAAGATAAATAGTGAGTCACCGAACATTCCTACAGCCCCCAGTTAAACGTCTCATTAATGCAAATACATTTCTTCCACTGCCAAGGCACTTGGATTTCTTCACAGAATAAAGGTGGAAATACAGAGCTTTGTATGTATCTCAGCAAAGTAATTATGGGTTAGAGGTTTGGGGAATGGTGTGGCACAAGACCATCATTTTGAGTTTATTTTATTTTCAGTACAATACAGCCTTTGGGTTGCCAAAGAGAATTATATCAGGTGCAAAATATTGTCACAATGAAAGACTCTCCCAAATATTAGACTCCAGGGTTATAGAATTGGTAATGAGATGTGTGGGGCAAAAATACCATAAGACTTAGCTGTACACTCATCACTGACAGAATAGGCAAAGGGGGAGGAAATTGATTTGAATAATGTTGGAGAAATGGTACAATGCCACAAAAGCCAATTTTTTTAACAACAATATTATCTCACTGATACTATATGTCAAGACATCTTGTTACACGATAATCAGGTGACCTGAAGAGCAATGAGAAGACATATGGTACACATGAAGAAGGTACAGCTTATGACCACTGATGACTTTACACTAGAGAAGTGTGTCATCAAGAGATCATCAAGAATAAGCATGACTGGAAAATGAATGAGGCCAGATGTGTAGCAATAGTAAAGTTTTTTGTTTTTTTTAAGGAGAGGACTTGTGATTTCATTGCACTGGAGAGTTCACAATATGGAAACTCTACCTATTAAAGCAGACCATCAAGGACTTTGCAGTTTATAGTCTAAGAGATTTTCTTGGGGCAATGAGAAGTGACTACTTGCCCAGCTACACATGAATGGGATATATCAGAGGTAGTACTTCAACCTAATCTATCCTCCCTCTGAAACTGACTCTCTATACCTTATACCATGCTGCCTCTCTGAAGGATAACAAACAACAACAACAAAGAGAAATAACTGCAACAGCAGTAGTAGTACCAGGAGGAAAAAGAGCAACCACCACCACAAGAATCCATTACATCCCCATCACCACCATGAAGTAAACAACAAACAAACACCAATAAACACACATCATACAATCAACACCACTGACAAATAGCTGTAACAGACCTTTATAGAACATGCTAAGGTTTATGTAGGGCTTTCCATGAATCATCTCATGTGAGCTTTATAACAGTCCTATGAGGTAGGCACTGCAGGAATAACTTTACATATGAAGAAGTTGAGGCCCCTAGAAGGTAAGTGACACAAAAAGGAGGACACATGGTCAGTATATGTTACAGAAGGAATTTTAATTTAGGTTTTTAGCTGATTCTCCTGACTTTAAGTGTATTGTTTTTTTACTTAGATGGTATAAGTATTGTGCCATGTCATTCCTCACCCCCATATTATTTCTGTCCCTACTGCTTAGGACAGATCTTGCAACATAGTAAGTACTTAATAAATACTACCATTCTTTCATCCATATATTCACATATATTTATACATATTATATATATATATACACACACACACATGCATGCATACATGTAGCCACACACATGCATGCATTCATGCATAATACACATGTTCATGAACATATATGTGCCAACACATATGCACACACATATCACATATTAAAACTATGCATAGTGTACAATGTATTGTATTTGTGTGTATGCACACACACACAGTCCTAACAAAACAAAACACAAATACAATTTGAGGGAATTGGCAACAAAAATCTCTAGGGTTCATTCTGAGACACAAGTAAATATGAGAATATCAGTGGCTGGCTCATGGCTCACTTTCAAAAGACTGCTGAGTTCCCTTGGAAGCACTCAAGATAACAATATGTCAAATACAAGAAAAGTTTTATTTAACTTGACAAAAATGCAGAACAGGCTTTTACTTGAAACATTCAACCATCAGAAAAATTCTCCCCACCTTTGTGGAGGGAGTCAAGCAACTCTTCTCTTTAATGGGTGTCATCTTCCCATAAGATATATAGAATTCAGGAAACACTTGCAGTGACGGTGCAGGGATAATTCCAGGTTCCTCATATGTACAAATGGCTCTTTACTGCCATTATTTCTCTCATATTGGTGAGTTCCTGGAAGGAGCTTTGCTTCCACTTGAGGCTTTCTCACCATTTGGCATCTCCATCTGGTATTGGCACATGATTCCCTGGAAGGTCTTTGTGTTTGTGTAGCAGTCCTCTCTCTTTAGCATGGAGTCTCCTTCTTTTCTTTTTACACTACACACATCCATTTTATATTGGGAAGCAGATCCTTTCTTCTGTATATGGCCCAAATGCCTCTCACCTATACAATATAATTAAAGACAGTGGTGTGGGGGAAAAAAGATGAAGCTTGTTTTGACTTGGCCCTAGAAGGTAGAACTAGGAGCATGGTATATTCAGAAGTAGCAAAGAGATAAATTTAGTCTTGAGAAAAGGTAAAAGTAAAACCTTGCTAATAATTACATATATCCAAAAGTGTAATGGTCAGCTTCAAGGACCATAGGCAGAGCCTGGATGACCATTTGTCAGATATGTATTAGAGAAGAGCATGTTCAGTTATTTATAGGACTAGATGCCTTCTGAGGTCCTTTCTAACCTTTAGAATTTGGGTCTATTTTTTTACAAGTGATATTAGCTTGGAAAGTCCAATAGAAGCATAATTATTACTGACTGAAACCTTTCTGTGTATCAGTTTCTTCATCTCTAAAATGGCAATAATGTTGACCTTATGCAATGATGCTCAAATGAAACAGTGTATATATAAATTTTTAAATGTATAAAATATTTTCCAAATATAACGTACCAGGGCTATTTTTATAGTACCTTACCATTTCTTCCTTTGTTATTCTATAGGTATTTTAACTAATTGGGATTTTGGTAATGAGAGATAGAGTCATCTCAATTGTCCAGTGAAGAGTGAAATCTTTTCCTGCTTACACTCACCCACAAAGGAATATGATAGTTTTCCCCACCCCATCTCCTTGTGGGTAATTTGCTGAGACAGTAGAGAAACAATGATGACTTTCTCCTACTGATTTTGAAATATTTCAAAGTAATATCTCCTGTGCTTCAGGAAATTGTACTCTCCATTTGGCAGCTCCCAGCCCCCAATAATTGCTTGGAAGTTTCTCCTGAGGCCATCATGAAAGGCCACCTCATGATACAGAGCAATTCAGCAGCTGGGATTGAATCATGTGGCCAGTTGGCATGAGAAACCACCAGCTCCCTCCTGAGTTTCCAGTGAAGTACTGCCATGGCAAGCATTGTGGGCATCTGGAAATAATAGTACTACTTCCCACTCATTGAAGGTTGATTGCCTTGTTCTCCAGGGTATATCCAGGCAAACAGTGATCCTTCATGGCCATTTATGCACTTTGTTTCTACCCACCACTGTGCAGAACAGGGCTGTGTATTTTTTTTATCCCATCTGGGTTCCTTTCAAATTCTTCCTCACACCTTGTACCTGGCATTTTTCTAAGAGTCGTGACTCTCCCTATTATCCTTCCCAGCATTACAGTGTTTGCCATAAAGATGGAAGTTGTTGAGCATTCTTCCCAAACAGAAGATGCTGAAATTCATGTGGAAGAATCTTTCTTGCCACCAGCTTCATGGGAAGGAAAAAAATAAAGCGCTGTTTTTTTCATGATCATTTCAAATGTATCAGGTCTGAATAGGTATCATCAACTTTCCCTTATTCTATGGAAGAAGGATGTTTCTTGTTGGAAAGGACAAATGTACTTCATCTCATCCTTTTTGCATAAACCTTTCTACAAGACATGCTCATAGAGTATTAGGAAAGAATGAAGAATTACTCTAAGTAATTTGGGAAAGCAAGGAATAGTTTACTTATCAGATTTGTGGAAAAGTAAAGAATTCATGACCCAACAAGAGATAGAGAGCATTACAAAATGCAAAATGGATAATTTTGATTATGTCAAATTGAAATGTTTTTGTACAAAAAAAGCCAATGCAACAAGAATTAGGAGGGAAGCAGAAAATTGGGAGAAAATCTTTGCAACTAGTATCTCTGATAAAGGCCTCATTTCTAAAATATACAGGGAGCTAAGCCAAATATATAGGAATACAAGCCATTCCCCAATTGAGAAATGGTCAAAGGATATGAACAGGCAGTTTTCAGAGGAAGAAATTAAAGCTATCTACAGGCATATGGAAAAATGCTCTGGATCGCTGCTGATTAGAGAAATGCAAATCAAAACAACTCTTAGATACCACATCTCTCCTGTCAGATTGGCTAAAATAACAAATCAGGAGAATGATAAATGCTGGAAAGGATGTGGGGAAATTGGAACATTGTTGCATTGCTGGTGGAGTTGCGAGCTGATCCAGCCATTTTGGAGGGCGGTGTGGAACTATGCCCAAAGGGCTATAGAAATGTTCATACCCTTTGACCCAGTAATACCACTTCTAGGGTTGTATCCCAAAGAAATCACGCAAGCGGGAAAAGGACCCATATGTACAAGAATATTTATAGCAGCTCTCTTTGTGGTAGCCAAGAATTGGAAAGCAAAGGGATGCCCATCAATTGGGGATGATGCAGACTTCATAACAACCTGGAAAAACCTACACGACATAATGCTGAGTGAGTGGAGCAGAGCCAGGA
Organism: Trichosurus vulpecula; assembly: GCF_011100635.1. NCBI lineage: Eukaryota > Metazoa > Chordata > Mammalia > Diprotodontia > Phalangeridae > Trichosurus > Trichosurus vulpecula. The sequence continues at coordinate 305,931,624 of NC_050574.1, read as the reverse complement.
GAACGTTGTGCACAGCCACAGATATATGGATTCCGTGAGGACCAACCCTGACATACTGCGCTTCTCTCAGCAACCTAAAGGGGCAAGGACAACTCCAGGGGACTCACGATGGAGAATACTATCTTCATTCAGAGAAAGAACTGCGAAGTTTGAATACAGACTGAGGCACACTACATGCTCGCCTTTTCTGCTTCTCTTTTGTTTTTGGTTTTGGGGTATTTTTTTTTTGTTTTGTTTTTTTGGTTCTGTTTCTTCTTTCTCATGATTCATTCCATTGGTCAAAATTCTTCTCCACGACTTGACTAGAGCATAAATTAATTCAATGCGAAGTTATACATGACAGTTATATGAGACTTCATGCCGTCTTGGGGAGGGAGGGGGGAGGGAGGGGAGAAAAACTGGAACTCAAAACTATGTAGAACTGTATGTGGTAAACTAAAAATAAATAAAGGGAAAAAAAAAAGAATGGGAGATATTGCAATGCCAAATTCTTATGTTAAGAATACCTTTGTTTTGCATATTTATTTTTTAAAGCAATTTTACATTTCTCATAAGAATCTTATCTCTATGTAGGCAAAGCAGTTATTAGAGAAGTGACAGAGTGTAAAGGAGGAAATACTGGTCTTGGAGTCAGAAGATCCATGTCCAAGCACTGGTTCTAATGTTGCTTTGCTGTGCAGCTATGAGAAAATCTCAGGCTCAGTTCTCTGATGTGTTCAATAGGGATAAGGAGAATCCCAGATGAGAAAACTCATCCCTTCTCTACAATTTATATTCTAAAGGAGATGCCTAAAGCACTGAAGAGAGTAGGCTTGCAGATTACACTGTCTTGTTTGCATGGTCTCACAATTTTCTAGTGCTTCCTAGAAGAGATGTGCAATCACTCAAAAGAGTTGGCCTGATCATTCACAGATGAAAAATCAACTAAATGAAGAATATCTGTTACTCAAAATATGACATGCATTTGGATGGAAAACCTATAGAATTTGTTCATCAGTGAGTATATCTGGGGGAAAAAGTGCAGATGAATGGGAAAGTAGACACAGTCAAGAAGGCAGGAACTCACCTGAACTCTCACAAATTCATCTCCAAACAACTATAAAATAATGCCTCACAACAAATACTGGAGTGGCAGAACCCACAAAAGAATGGGATGAAATTACTTTCCAGTCTATGACAACTTAGAAAGTCAGGAAGAAAGATATGTCTCACTGGAGTAAAAGGTCAGTGCTGTACAGCATAGGTGATGATTGGATAAGCCATCAGCAGGCTTGCCCTAGTCATCCAGTAACAAGGCACCATGCTCTGTATTCAAGCCACCAGCAAGGTGCTATACTCTGAGTGACAGAAACTTGAAATAGTACCCCCCTTTCATCCCAGGAGTAGAGGCTAACATTGAAACAAAGTTAAATGTCATTAAATAAGTTGGAAAGTGAGCAAAAATCCTAAAGAATGAGTGGGTCACACAACAAATCATAGAAACAATCAATAACTTCATTCAAGAGAATGACAATAATGAGACAGCATCCAAAACTTATGGGATGCAGTGAAAGTGGTTCTTAGGAGAAGTTTCACATCTCTAAATGCTTACATGAATAAAATAGAGAAAGAGCAGATCAATGAATTAGGCACACAACTGAAAAATCTAGAAAAAGAACAAATTAAACCCCCAAATTAAATACCAAATTAGAAATACTGAAAACCAAAGGAGAGATTAGTAAAATTGAAATCAAGAAAAATATTGAACAAATAAATAAAACTAAGAGCTGGTTTTATGAAAAAAGTAATAATATGGATGAACCTTTGCTTAATGTGATTAAAAAAAAAGAAGAAAACCAAATTACCAGTATCAAAAATGAAAAGCATGAATTCACCTCCAATGAAGAGGAAATGAAAACAATAATTACGACTTATTTTGCCCAATTGTATGTCCATAAATTTGACAGTCTTAGGGAAATGGATGAATATTTACAAAAATATAAGTTTCCCAGTTTAACAGAAGTCAAATTTTTAAATAACCCCATCTCAGGAAAAGAAATTGAACAATCCATCAAGGAACTCCCTAATAAAAAATCCCCAGGGCCAGAGGGATTTACAAGAAAATTCTATCAAACATTTAAAGAACAATTAATTCCAATAATAAATAGGCTATTTGGGAAAATTGATGATGAAGGAGTCCTACTAAATTCTTTTTATGATACAAATATGGTACTGATACCTAAACCAGGAAGAGCCAAAACAGAGAAAGAAAATTATAGACTAATTTCCCTAATGAATATACATGCAAATTTTAAAAATAAAATATTAGCAAAAAAATACAGTAACTTATCACAAGAATAATATACTTTGATCAGGTAGGATTTATACCAGGAATGAAGGGCTGATTCAATATTAGGAAAACTAGGATAATTGATAAAATCAGCAACAAAACTAACAGAAACCATATGATTAACACAATAAATGCAGACAAAGATTTTAACAAAATCAAAAGAGCTCTCAGCTACCACACATCTCACTTGTCATATTGGCTAACCTGACAGGACAGGAAAATGATAAATTCTGGGGAAGATGTGTGAAAATTGGAACACTAACACATTGTTGGTGGGGTTGTGTACTGATCCAACCATTCTGGAGAGCAATTTGGAGCTATTCCCAAAGGGCTATAAAAATGTGCATACCCTTTGACCCAGAAATGCCACATCTAGGGCTGTAACCCTAAGAGATCATACAAATGGGAAAAGGTGACTAATGTGAAAATATGTTTAAAGTGAACTTATATGTAGTACTTATATTGGATTGCATGCCCTCTGGGGGGAGGGGGGGAGAGGAGTGGAAGGGGAAGAAAATTTGGAACTCAAAAGTTTGTGGAAGTAAATGTAAACTAAAAAGAAATAAATTTAAAAGAAAAAAAAGATTTGACAAAATACAACACCCATTCCTATTGAAAGCACTGGAGAGCATAATTATAAATGGAGCTTTTCTTAAAATTATAAGTAGCATCTACCTAAAACCATCAGAAAGGATTATATGTAATGGGGACAAGCTAGATGCATTTCCAATAAGATTGAGGGTGAAACAAGGATGTCCATTATCACCACTGTTATTCAATACGTTACTAGAAATGTTAGCGTTAGCAATAAGAGAAGAAAAAGAAATTGAAGGAGTTAGGATAGGCGAAGAAGAAACTAAATTATCACTTTTTGCAGATGATATGATGATTTACTTAGAGAATCTTAGACAATCAAATAAAACACTACTTTAAATAATAAACAACTTTAACAAAGTTGCAGGATATAAAATAATAAAATGCAGGACATAAATCGTCTTCATTTCTATGTATTACTAACAAAGTCCAACAGCAAGAGATAGAAAGAGAAATCCCATTTAAAGTTACTCCAGATATTATAAAATATTTGGACATCTACCTGACAAAACAGACCCACAAACAATAAAACCTGGAAAGACATATATGAACTGATTCTGAGTGAATTGAGCAGAACCAGGAGAATATTGTACAAAGTAATAACCATAGTTTGTGAGGACTGATTTTGATAGACTTAGCCCTTCTCAGCAATGCAAGGACCTAAAACATTTCCAAAGGCCTCTTGATGGAAAATGCCATCCACATCCAGAGAAAGAACTATGGAGTCGGAATGTAGAGCAAAGCAGACTATTTTCTCTTTTGTTTTGTTTTGTTTTCTTTCACACGGTTTCTCCCATTTGTTATAATTGTTCTATACAACACAACTAATGTGAAAATGTTTTTAATAGGAATGTATATATTGAGCCCATATCAGATTGCATGCCTTCTTGGGCAAGGAGGGAGAGAGAGTGGGAGAAAATTTAGAACTTATGGAAGTGAATGTTGAAAACTGAAAATAAGTAAATCATTAAACTGGAAAAAAAGAACCTAACCATAAAAAGTTACTATGGTGACAGATATATCAAAATACAAACTCAAAATAAGACAACATGTGAAGCTGCAAAGAAAAATATTAATTGGTCTCAGGACCAAAAAGAAGTAGTAGAATATCTCAAAAGAGATATTTGAAAATGAAATAAAACTTAGAAGCAAAATTGGGAAAAGAAATAAGAATGATGCAAGAGAATCATGATAAAAGAGTCAACAGATTTGGTAAAAAAAAAAAAGTACAAAAAATGGAAAAATTCACTGAAGGAAAAAAACTCCTTAAAAAGTAGAATTGGCTAAACGAAAAGGGGGTAGGTTGGTTGTCCTTCATTCTCAAAGTAGAATAAAATGACACCACTATTTTGGTTACAATGATCAGACCAATATGAGCTTGGAAGGCTCTACCACAAGTTGGGCACAAATAGTCCATATGAACATTTGAAGTAGTGGTGTCTCTAAATCTACACATTTCATGTTTCTTTTGAGCTACTGCAATTCTGCTTTGCTCGTATAACATGCCATGATATGAGCATACCATGTTAAGTAATCATTTGCCAGTGTCTCCCATATCTCACAATTGAGTCCAAAGTTCTTCAGAGAGGCCTTGAGAAGGTCCTTGTATTGCTTCTGATTTCTATGTGAGCACTTGTGTTGTGCGAGTTGTTCATAAAATAGACCTTTAAGCAAATCTACATTTGGCATTTGAGTAACATGGCCAGCCCATTGGGGTTATGCTTTCTGCAGTAGGGTCTGAATGCTAGGCATTTCAGCCTCAAAAAGGACACTAGTGTCTTTACCTTATCTTGCCAGGTCATCTTCAGAATCTTCCCAAGACAATTCAAAAGGAAGCAATTCATTTTCCAGGAATGTCACTGGTAGACTGTTAAGGTTTCATAGGCATGCAGTGAAAAGGTCAACCCAATGGTTATGTACCCCTTCAGTTTGGTAGGCAATTTAATACCTTTTCTGTCCCACACTTTCCTTTAGATCATCCCAAACACTGAGCTAACTGACACTGTGGGCATCAACCTCATCATCTACGTGTACATTTCTGGAAAGTATACTGCCAATGTAAATGAACTTACGTATTCAAAATTCCTCCATTTGCTGTAAATGTTGGTTTCACATATGGATGGTATGATGTTGGTTGGTGGAGAACTTGTGTTGTCTTGATGTTAATTATTAGGCCAAAATTAACACAAGCAGCTGAGAATTGATGCATACTTTGATGGAGTTAAATATTGCCTTCTTACAGATGAATGAACTATCCTGTTAATAAACCCTCATGAAGTTCGTGTTTTTTTTTTCATTTATCACATTCTGAATTTCCCCATCATTTCCATCAAACCAATCTTGATGTTTATAAATGTTCTAGCTCAGATGATCAAATACAAAGATGTACACCAAATATCTGAAAGTTTCCCAACCCTTTTCTCTTCCACTGTTGCCAACTTTGTGTTGGCTAAAATTTCCTCCCACATTAGCAACAAACTTTTCACACATGGAGAAATGCTCTAATCTGCTGACATTAAATTTTCTGGTAGCCATCTAGCACTGGGGCCACTGCTTTTGTTGAATGCAAATGTTAAGCTTGGAGAGAAAAAGTCTATGATCAGTCCTGCATTCTGTGCCACACATCACATTCTTCACTCTCATATCTTGTCTATCTGTTCTCTATTAAATGCCACTGTTTTCTGTGAGGATGCATCCATGAAGCTTTATTGCATTTAGGTAAGGAGAAGACAGTGTTGGTGGGAAGAATGTCATGAGATGCACAAGTCTTCTGTAGTAAGTTACATTTATTGTTGCTCTTTCTGACTCTGTGCCTCTTAAGGACTCCCAGCCTACTCTGGCATTAAAGTCACTCAAAATTGTAAGTTTGTCCTCTTTCACTATATTGAGGATGAAGATCTCCAAGATATCATCCCATCAAAGTCAAATTATACCCACATACACTCTCCATGTATACGACTTCTAACTACACAGAGAGAGAGTGTGGGTATAATTTGACTTTGATGGGATGATATCTAAGAAAAATTAAGGGGTGAGAAAGAGGTTGCACTGGAAAAAGGGAGAAGGGAGAGATAGAATGAGTTAATTTATCTCACATGAAGAAGTGTAAAAGGGCCTCTTATAATGGAGAGAAAGATAAGATGGAGGTGGGAGGCAATGCTTGAACCATTATGTCATCAGAATTTACTGAGAGATTGTATAACATACACACTCAGTTGGGTATAAAAATCTTTCTTATTCTGTAGGGAAGTAGGAGGGGAGGGGGATGAGAGAAAGTGGGGACTGATAAATGAAGGGTGGATTGGGGGAGACAGTGATCAGAAGCAAAACATCTGTGAGGAGGGACAGGGTGAAAAGAGAGAGAGATAAAAGCATAGACAGGGGAAATAGGATGGATAGAAGTACACAGTCAGTGGTCATAACTGTGAATGTGAATGGTATGAACTCACCCATAAAAGAGAAGAGGATAATAGAGTGGATTAAAAGCCAGACTACTACAATGTTTTGTTTACAAGAAACATTTGAAGCAGAGGAACATGCACAGAGTAAAGGTAAGGGGCTGTAGAAGAATCTATTATGCTTTAGCTGAAGGAAAAAAAATAACAAGGGTAGAAATCATGATCTCAAACAAAGCAAAAACAAAAATAGACCAATTAAAAGAGAGAAGGAAGGAAACCAGCTCTTGCTTAAAGGTTATCATGGATAATTAAGTAATATAAATACTAAATATATGAGCACCAAATCTATAGCATCTGAATTCTTCAAGGAAAATTAAATGACTTCTTAGGAAATAGACAGTGTACAGCTGTACTAGTGGGGGAGCTCAACTTTCTCCTTTCAGAATTAGATAAATCTAAACAAAAAATAAACAAGAAAGAAATTGAGATGAATAAAATTTTAGAAAATTTAGATATGGTAGACTTACAGAGAAAACTGAATGTGAATGAAAAGGAGTAAAACTTTATTTTTTAAGTTGTACATGTCACCTACACAAAAATTGACCATGTATTAGGGCATAAAAACCTCACAACCAAATGCAGAAAAGAAGTATTAAATGCACCCTTTTGAGATCATAATGCAAAAAAAAAAGCATTCAATGAAGGGCCATGGAAATAAAATTATCTAATCCTAAAAATGCATGGATCAAAGAACAAGTCATTAAATCACTAAATTAAACCATTAAAGAGAATGACAACAATGAGACAACATACCAAAATTTATGGGACATAGCCAAAGTAGTACTTAGAGAAAATCTATAACTAAACATTTACATCAATAAAATAGAAAAAAAGAGCAGATCAATGAAACAGGCATGAGAGTAAAAAAAATAGGAAAAGAACAATTTTAAAATCCCCAAATAAACACCAAATTGGAAATCCTAAATATGAAAGAAGATATTAATAAAATTGAAAGAAAACCACTGAACTAAAAATTAAATCTAAGAGCTGTTTTATGAAAAAACCCAATAGAATATATAAATCATTGATAATTTGATTTAAAAAAAGAAAACATAAAACCACATTACCAATAGGAAAAAAGAAAAGGATGAATTCCTCACCAATGAAGATGAAATCAAAGCTACCATTAGGAGCTATTTTGCCCAATTATTTGCCAATAAATCTGATACTCTAATTGAAATGGGTCAAAATTCATAAAAATACAAGTTGCCCAGATTAGCAGAAGAGGATATGGAATATTAAAATAAATATGTTTTAGAAAAAAAAAAACTTGAACAAGTCATCAGTGAGCTCCCCAAGAAAAAAAATCTCCAGAGTCAGATGGATTAAATAACCAAGGAGTCTTACCAAATTCCTTTTATTTTTTTAAATTAAGAATTTTTTATTTTTTAGTTTACAACACTGTTCCACATGGTTTTGAGTTGAAGATTTTCTTTCCCCTCCTACTGCCTGTAAGACAAGTTTGATTTCTATACTTATCAGGGTATGTTATTCCCTTCTTGAACCAAATTCGATGAAAATAAAGCTCAAATACTGCTCTCCTCCCTCTCTTCTTTCCCTCTACTATAATATGTTTTAGTGCCTCTTCATGTGATGTAATTTACACTTTTCTAATACCTCTTTACCTCTTCTCCTAGAACTAGACCTTTATATCTCTTAATTATGTTTTTTATCACTATATCAGTTATTTTATACTGATACCCACAGTCTATGTATATGCCTTTCGATTGTCATAATAACTGCACTATTCTCAAGATTGATATATATATATATATATATATATATATATATATATATATATATATATAAACATATATAAAACAATATAATCCTAAATAAGGATATAATTTGCCTTACTGAGTAACAAGGACTTTTTTGTTTCCCCTGTTTACCTTTTTACGTCTCTCTTGAGTTTTGTATTTGAAGATCTAATTTTGCATTGAGGTCTCACCTTTTCATCAGTAAAGTTGGGAATTCCATCATTTCATTGACTATCCATCTCCTTGTCTGAAAAATTATGTTCAGTTTTGCTGGGTAGTTGATCCTTGGCTGTAGGTTAAACTCCTTTGCCTTTTGGAATATCATATTCCAATTTCTCCTGTCATTTAATGTAGAAGCTGAAAGATCCTGCATGATCCTGACTGTAGTTCCATGACATTTGAATTGCTTCTTTCTGTCTGCTTGCATTATTTTCTCCTTGTCCTGATAATTGTGGAATTTGGCTGTAATATTTCTTGGAGTTTTCAATTTGTGATCTCTTTCATGGGATGATCAGTGGATTCTTTGGATGGCTCTTTTACCGTCTGTTTCTAGGACCTCCAAGAAGTTATCCTTGATGATTGCTTGGAAGATACTGTCCAGGTTCTTTTTTCATTGTGGCTTTCTGGTAGGCCACTAATTCTTAGGTTCTCTCTCCTGGATCTATTTTCTAGGACAATTGTTTTTTATTTCCAATCAGATATTTCATGCTTTCTTCTATTTTTTCACTCTTTAGATTTTGTTTGACTAATTCTTGATGTCTCATTGAGTCATTACTTTCTACTTACCCAATTATAATTTTTAATGTATTGTTTTCTTCCTTTAGTTTCTCTATCTCATTTTCCATTTGGTTGATTTTACTTTTCAATGAGTCATTTTTTCCATTTATATTCTGAATCTCCTTAACCATTTCACTGATTTTACTTTTTTTTTTATTTAAATTTAAATTTATTTGTTTAACATATTTAGTTTTCACCATTGATTTTCACAAGAGTTTGAATTACAAATTTTCTCCCCATTTCTACCCTCCCCCCCACTCCAAGATGGCATATATTCTGGATGTCCTGTTCCCCAGTCAGCCCTCCTCTCTGTCACCCTACTCCCCTCCCCTCCCCCTTTCCCTTCCTTTCTTGTAGGGCAAGATAAATTTCTACACCCCATTGCCTGTGTATCTTATTTTCTGGTTGCATGCAAAAACTTTTTTTGGTTTTGAACATCTGTTTTTAAAACTTTGAGTTCCAAATTCTCTCCCCACTTCCCTTCCCACCCACCCTCCCTAAGAAGTCAAGCAATTCAACATAGGCCACATGTGTATCATTATGTATAACCCTTCCACAATACTCATGTTGTGAAAGACTAACTATATTTTGCCCCTTCCCGACCCATCCCCCTTTATTGAATTTTCTCCCTTGACCCTGTCCCCTTTCGATAGTGTTTGTTTTTTATTACCTCCACCCCCATCTGCTCTCCCCTTGAACATCCCCCCCTTTTTTATCTTCTTTCCTGTGGGGTAAGATACCCAATTGGGTACGTATGGAATTCCCTCCTCAGGCCAAATCTGATGAGAGCAAGGTTCACTCATTCCCCCGTTACCTGCCCTCTCCCCTCCTCCCACAGAACTGCTTCCTCTTGCCACCTTTATGCGAGATAATCCACTCCATTCTATCTCTCCCTACCTCCCTCTCTCAGTATGTTCCTCTCTCATCCCTTAATTTGATTTTATTTCTTTTAGATATCTTCCCTTCATCTTCAACTCACCCTGTGTCTTCTCTCTCTCTCTCTCTCTCTCTCTCTCTCTCTCTCTCTCTCTCTCTCTACACACACATAGATATATACATACATACACATTCCCTTATACATAAACATATATATATATATATACATATTCCCTTCAGCTACCCTAATACTGAGGTCTCATGAATCATACTCGTCATCTTTCCATGTAGGAATGTAAACAAGACAGTTCAACTTTAGTAAGTCCCTTGCAATTTCTTTTTCTTGTTCTTTTTCTTGATTACCTTTTCATGCTTCTCTTGATTCTTGTGTTTGAAAGTCAAATTGTTTCTTTCTGTCTGCTTGCAGTATTTTCTCCTTGATCTGGGAGCTCTGGAATTTGGCGACAATATTCCTAAGAGATTTCAATTTGGGATCTATTTGAGGAGGCGATCGATGGATTCTTTCAATTTCTATTTTGCCCTGTGGCTCTAGAATATCAGGGCAGTTCTCCTTGATAATTTCTTGAAAGATGATATCTAGGCTCTTTTTTTGAACATGGCTTTCAGGTAGTCCAATAATTTTTAAATTATCTCTCTTGGATCTATTTTCCAGGTCAGTGGTTTTTCCAAGGAGATATTTCACATTGTCTTCCATTTTTTCATTCCTTTGGTTCTGTTTTATAGTATCTTGATTTCTCATAAAGTCACTAGCTTCCACTTGCTCTAATCTAATTTTTCAAATAGTATTTTCTTCAGTGGTCTTTTGAACCTCCTTTTCCATTTGGCTAATTCTGCCTTTCAAGGCATTCTCCTCCTCATTGCCTTTTTGGAGCTCTTTTGCCATTTGAGTTAGTCTATTTTTTTTTTCAATAAACCAACTTAGAAACATTTATTAAGCAATGGTAATGCACTGAGCACCACACATACAAAGGCAATTCCAAACTGAAGTTTATGACTGATGTGGTAGATTAGATATTAGTAATGATGAATTTGCATCTGTATCAGAAATGCCCAATAATACAAAGAATATTATTTTTTCTGCTTTCCCCTGTTTTGTTATTCCTTCCCTTCCTTTCAAATTATGGAATTGATTTTTCCTCAGCCTTCAGGGAGGCTTGAAATACATTCATTAATATACTCCCCCCCATCAAAATAAATGTTGTTTTAAAGTCTATAAGCAAATACAAGTACTAAAATATACAAACAGATGAGGAAAAGAAAACATAAAATAAAGCAAAATGGCACTGTGAATTATTATACACACTCTCTTTCTTAATTTTTTTTTTAAATTTGATTTTCTTGACTCTTCTTCTAACAAATCTTTTTTTTTTTTTAATTTTTTATTTATTTTTAGTTTACCACACACGGTTCTACATAGTTTTGAGTTCCAGTTTTTCTCCCCTCCCTCCCCCCTCCCTCCCCAAGACGGCATGAAGTCTCATATAACTGTCATGTATAACTTCGCATTGAATTAATTTATGCTCTATTCAAGTCGTGGAGAAGAATTTTGACCAATGGAATGAATCATAAGAAAGAAGAAACAGAACCAAAAAAAAAAAAAAACAACAAAAAAAAAAAAACCCAAAACCAAAAACAAAAGAGAAGCAGAAAAGGCGAGCATGTAGTGTGCCTCAGTCTGTATTCAAACTTCGCAGTTCTTTCTCTGAATGAAGATAGCATTCTCCATCGTGAGTCCCCTGGAGTTGTCCTTGCCCCTTTAGGTTGCTGAGAGAAGCGCAGTATGTCAGGGTTGGTCCTCACGGAATCCACATATCTGTGGCTGTGCACAACGTTCTCCTGGCTCTGCTCCGCTCACTCAGCATTATGTCGTGTAGGTTTTTCCAGGTTGTTATGAAGTCTGCATCATCCCCATTTCTTATGGCACAATAGTATTCCATCACCTTCATATACCACAGCTTGTTCAGCCATTCCCCAATTGATGGGCATCCCTTTGCTTTCCAATTCTTGGCTACCACAAAGAGAGCTGCTATAAATATTCTTGTACATATGGGTCCTTTTCCCGCTTGCGTGATTTCTTTGGGATACAACCCTAGAAGTGGTATTACTGGGTCAAAGGGTATGAACATTTCTATAGCCCTTTGGGCATAGTTCCACACCGCCCTCCAAAATGGCTGGATCAGCTTGCAACTCCACCAGCAATGCAACAATGTTCCAATTTCCCCACATCCTTTCCAGCATTTATCATTCTCCTGATTTGTTATTTTAGCCAATCTGACAGGAGAGATGTGGTATCTAAGAGTTGTTTTGATTTGCATTTCTCTAATCAGCAGCGATCCAGAGCATTTTTCCATATGCCTGTAGATAGCTTTAATTTCTTCCTCTGAAAACTGCCTGTTCATATCCTTTGACCATTTCTCAATTGGGGAATGGCTTGTATTCCTATATATTTGGCTTAGCTCCCTGTATATTTTAGAAATAAGGCCTTTATCAGAGATACTAGTTGCAAAGATTTTCTCCCAGTTTTCTGCTTCCCTCCTAATTCTTGTTGCATTGGCTTTTTTTGTACAAAAACATTTCAATTTGACATAATCAAAATTATCCACTTTGCATTTTGTAATGCTCTCTATCTCTTGTTGGGTCATGAATTCTTTACTTTTCCACAAATCTGATAAGTAAACTATTCCTTGCTTTCCCAAATTACTTAGAGTATCAACTTTTACTCCTAAATCATGAACCCATTTTGACTTTATTTTGGTATATGGTGTAAGATATTGGTCTATGCCCAGTTTTTTGCCCTACCATTTTCCAATTTTCCCAACAGTTTTTGTGAAATAGTGAATTATTAGCCCAGAAACTGGCTTCTTTGGGTTTATCAAAGAGTAGATTGCTAAACTTGTTGATTTCACCTACTTGTGTACCTATCCTATACCACTGATCCACACCCCTGTTTCTTAACCAGTACCAGGCAGTTTTGATGACTGCTGCTGTGTAGTACAGTTTAATATCTGGTGTGGCTAAACCACCATCCCTAGCATGTCTTTTCATTAATATCCTAGATACTCTAGACCTCTTGTTTTTCCAAATGAATTTTGTTATTATTTTGTCCAGCTCAGTAAAAAAAAAATTTGGTAGTTCGATTGGTATGGCACTGAATAGATAGATTAATTTAGGTAGAATTGTCATTTTTATTATATTAGCTCGGCCTAACCATGAGCAACTGATATTTCTCCATTTATTTAGATCTGATTTTATTCGCGTGAAAAGTGTTTCATAGTTATGTTCATATAGGCCCTGGGTTTGTCTTGGCAAATAGACTCCCAAATATTTTATAGTGCCTTCAGTAACTTTGAATGGAATTTCTCTTTCTATCTCTTGCTGTTGGGCTTTGTCAGTAATGTATAGGAATGCTGAGGATTTATGTGGGTTTATTTTATATCCTGCAACTTTGCTAAAGTTGTTTATTATTTCAAGTAGTTTTTTACTTGATTCTCTAGGATTCTCTAGATAAATCATCATATCATCTGCAAAAAGTGATAATTTAGTTTCTTCTTTTCCTATTCTAATTCCTTCAATTTCTTTTTCTTCTCTTATTGCTACAGCTAATGTTTCTAGAACCAAATTGAATAATAGGGGTGATAATGGACATCCTTGTTTCACCCCTGATCTTATTGGGAATGCATCTAGTTTATCCCCATTACAAATAATGCTTGTTGATGGTTTTAGGTAGATGCTATTTATAATTTTGAGGAAGGTTCCCCTTATTCCTATGCTTTCTAGTGTTTTTAATAGGAATGGGTGTTGTACTTTGTCAAAGGCTTTTTCTGCGTCTATTGAGATGATCATATGGTTTTTGCTAGTTTTGTTGTTGATATGATCAATTATGCTAATAGTTTTCCTAATATTGAACCATCCTTGCATTCCTGGAATAAATCCTACCTGGTCATGGTGTATTATTCTCGTAATGAGTTGCTGCAATCTTTTTGCTAATATTTTATTTAAAATTTTTGCATCAATATTCATTAGAGAAATTGGTCTATAATTTTCTTTCTCTGTTTTAACTCTACCTGGTTTAGATATTAGTACCATATTTGTGTCATAAAAAGAATTTGGTAGGACTCCTTCTTCCCCTATTTTCCCAAATAGTCTGCAAAGTATTGGAATTAGTTGTTCTTTAAATGTTTGATAGAATTCACATGTAAAACCATCTGGCCCTGGAGATTTTTTCCTAGGGAGTTCGTTGATGGCCTGCTCAATTTCTTTTTCTGATATGGGGTCATTAAGAAATTTCACTTCCTTCTCTGTTAGTCTGGGCAGTTTATGTTTTTGTAGATATTCATCCATATCTCTAAGGTTGTCAAATTTATGGGCATACAGTTGGGCGAAATAATTCCTAATTATTGTTTTGATTTCCTCTTCATTAGAGGTGACCTCACCCTTTTCATTTTTGATACTGGTAATTTGATTTTCTTCTTTCTTTTTTTAATCAAATTGGCCAAAGGTTTGTCAATTTTATTGGTTTTTTCATAAAACCAGCTCTTTGTTTATTTATTAATTCAATAGTTTTCTTGGTTTCAATTTTATTAATCTCTCCTTTGATTTTCAGTATTTCTAATTTGGTATTTAATTGGGGGTTTTCAATTTGCTCTTTTTCTAGCTTTTTCAGCTGTATGCCCAGATCATTGATCTCCTCTTTCCCTATTTTATTCATGTAGGCATTTAGAGATATAAAACTTCCCCGAAGAACAGCTTTTGCTGCATCCCATAAGTTTTGGTATGTTGTTTCATTATTGTCATTCTCTTGAATGAAATTATTGATTGTTTCTCTGATTTGATCTTTGGCCCACTCACTCTTTAGAATTAAATTATTTAGTTTCCAATTAGTTTTTAGCTTATTTTTCCATGGTGCTTTATTAAAAGTGATTCTTATTGCATCATGATCTGAAAAGGATGCATTGACTACTTCTGCTTTTCTGCACTGAATTGTGAGGTTTTTATGCCCAAGTACATGGTCAATTTTTGAGTATGTGCCATGTACTTTTGAGAAGAAAGTATATTCCTTTTTATCCCCATTCAGTTTTCTCCAGAGGTCTATCATATGTGCCTTTTCTAAAATTCTGTTTACCTCCTTAACTTTTTTCTTATTTATTTTGAGGTTAGATTTATCAAGTTCAGAAAGGGGGAGGTTGAGGTCTCCCAATATTATAGTTTTGCTGTCTATTTCTTCCTGTAACTCCCTTAACCTCTCCTCTAAGAATCTGTATGCCTTACCACTTGGTGCATATATGTTAAGCAATGATATTGCTTCATTGTTTATGGTGCCTTTTAGCAGGATATAATGTCCTTCCTTATCTCTTCTAATTAGATCTATCTTTACTTTTGCTTTGTCTGAGATTAGGATTGCTACACCTGCTTTTTTTACTTTAGCTGAGGCACAATATATTTTACTCCAGCCTTTTACCTTAACCCTATGTGTATCCCCCTGTTTCAGATGTGTTTCTTGTAAACAGCATATTGTAGGATTATGGTTTTTAATCCATTCTGCTATCTGCTTCTGTTTTGTGAGAATGTTCATCCCCTGCACGTTCAGGGTTATGATTTCTATCTGTGTCTTTTTCTCCATCCTAATTCCCCCTGTTTATGCTTTTATTTCTCCCTTTCCCCTTCTCCTCCCCAACAAAGTTTTGCTTTTGACCGCCGCTTTCCTCAGTTAACCCTCCCTCTTTATTCCCCTCCCTTATCTAACCGTTACCCACTTGCTACTTCTCCTCTTCCTTCTGCCCTCCCCCCTCCCTTTTTCCCCCCTTTCCCTCCCACTTCCCGTAGGACAAGTTAGATTTCTAAACTTATCAGAGTATGTTATTCCCTTCTTGAACTAGATCAGATGACAGTAAAGCTCAAATACTGCTCTTCTCCCTCCCTTCTTTCCCTCTACTATAATATGTTTTTTTGCCACTTCCTTTGGTGTAATTTACCCTTTTCTACAACCTTCTTACCACTTCCCTCATAGCCCTCCCTTTATATCTCTTATTTATATTTTATATCTTTACATCAGTTAATTTATACAGGCATTCACAACCTATGTATATCCCTTTCATTTGTCACAATAGTTGTACCATTCACAAGAATGACTTATATATGTGTATGTATATATATATATATACATAAAAAACATACATAAGATGATATAATCCCACATAAAGATGTAAACAACCTAAGCTTATTGGTTAATGAAGTTTGTGGGGTTTTTCCCCCGGTTACCTTTTTATGTCTCTCTTGAGGTTTGTATTTGGAGATCAAATTTTCCATTGAGTTCTGGCCTTTTCATCAGGAAGGTCTGGAATTCCCTTATTTCACTGAATGTCCATCGCCTTGCCTGGAAAATTATGCTTAGTTTTGCTGGGTAGTTGATCCTTGGTTGTAGTCCCAGCTCCTTTGCCCTTCGGAATATCATATTCCAATTTCTCCTGTCTTTTAATGTGGAAGCTGAGAGATCCTGCGTGATCCTGACTGTAGTTCCACGATATTTGAATTGCTTCTTTTTGGCTGCTTGCAGTATTTTCTCCTTAAGTTTATAGCTCTGAAATTTGGCTATAATATTTCTTGGTGTTTTCAGTTTGGGATCTCTTTCAGGGGGTGATCGGTGAATTCTTTCAATGACTATTTTGCCCTCTGGTTCTAGGACCTCTGGGCAGTTGTCTTTGATAATTTCTTCGAAGATACTGTCAAGGCTCCTTTTTTCATCGTGGATTTCCGGTAGACCAATAACTCTCAAATTGTCTCTCCTGGATCTATTTTCCAGGTCAGTTGTTTTGCCAATCAGATATTTCACATTTTTTTCTATTTTTTCATTCTTTACACTTTGTTTTATTACTTCTTGATGCCTCATAGATTCATTAGCTTCCACTTGCTCAAGTCTAATTTTAAATGAGTTAGTGTTTACATTTTGCTTTTGAGCCTCCATTTTCAATTGGTTGATTTCACCTCTCAGGGTGTCCTTTTCTCTCTCTAGATTCTGAATCTCCATAGCCATTTCGCCAATCTTATTCTTTAGGGACTTGATTTCGTCAGTGGATTTTTTCTCCCTTTTTTCCATTTTTTCCATATTTTCTTTTAGCTCCCTAATTTGGTTTTTAAAATCCTCTTTTAGCTCTTCCAGCAGTGCTTTTTGGGCTGGAGACCAGATCATATTAGCTTTTGAGGTATCTGATGTATCTACCGTGTCATTGCTATCTTCTTCTAAGTCGATATTTTGATCCTGCCTGTCTCCATAAAAAGAATCTATTGTCCTCGGTTTTTTTTTGTTCTTCTTCATGTTGGATTGCCTTTTGCTGGTGTTAGAACGAATTTCTATCTGTGAGTCTCAGGGCTTTCTGTCCCAGCTTTCTTATTCTGGGGGTTGTGAGTCTAAAATTATAACCTTCAGTTTCCTGAGGTGTGGGGGAGGGGTCTGGCTCCCTGGCGTCTCACTCCCTATGGGTGCTCTCCAGCACTTGCTTTTCAGCAATGGTCTCAGCTGTTTGTTGTTTGAGCTGATGACTGGCGCTTCCCCTGGGGGAGCAAGGTTACGTCTGGGCTCCTGGCTTGGCCCCCTGCCGACTCTTCCCCTCTGGGACTAATGAGCTTCTAGTATTTGTCCTGTGAAGCCCCGCTACTCTCTCCTCTGTTTCAGTTCTCTTTTTTTTTTTTTTCCCGAGGAATTCTCTGGGTGAGGGGGGGAGGGGTTAGAGCCACTTACCTAGCCATTGAGTCTTCCGGAAGTTCAAGAGGCCGAGATCCTGGGTTTTGCAAGCGTCAGAACTGGGTGTTTTCGCGGCTGTTGGCGTTGCGCTGCCTCTCGTCGCTCCCAGAGACTGCCGTCCTGTGTTGGGAGGCCTGGGGATCTCTGCCGGTTTCGGGCGCCCAGCTTTCTCCCAGCTCGTCTCCCACGTGGATTTCCCGGCCAGCCGCTTCCGCCTTGGTCTGGAGCAGCTCCGCACCGAGCACTCTCCGCGCCTGCAGGTTCGTTCCTCTGGCCTTTCAGACTCTCCCGGCTCGGAAATTTGCCCCACGCAGACTGCTCGCGGTTTCTGACTCTCTCAAATCTGCTCAAATTCACTTTTTTATGGGAATCTGACAGACCTTGTGAGAGAGCTCCGGTAAGAGGCTGCCTTCATGCGGCCATCTTGGCTCCGCCCCCTTCTAACAAATCCAAGTCTATTTTTTAAGGTGTTGTTTTCTGCAGTGTATTTTTCAGTATTTTTTTGGGTCTCCTTTAGCAAGTCATTGATTTGTTTTTCATACTTTTCTCTCATCCTTCTCATTTCTCTTCCCAATTTTTCCTCTACTTCTCTAACTTGCTTGTCCAACTCCTTTTTGGGCTCTTCCATGGCCTGTGACCAGTTCATGTTTTTCTTGGAGGTTTCTGTTGCAGGCTCTTGCACTTTGTTGATTTCTTTAGGCTGTATGTTTTGTTCTTCTTTGTCTCCAAAGTAAGATTGCAAAGTCTGAGACTGAATCTGGGTGTGTTTTCGCTGCCTGGGCATATTCCTGACCAACTAACTTGACCCTTGAGTTTTTCAGTGGGGTATGACTGCTTGTAGACTAGAGAGTTCTATGTTCCATGTTTGGGGGGGGAGGTGCCAGCTCTGCCACACCAGCACTGCTCCTTCCCCAAGCACCCCCAACCCGGACTGGGCTTAAATCTTCAGCAGGCTGTGCACTCCTGCTCTGATCTGCCACTTAATTCCTCCCACCAGGTGGGCCTGGGGCCAGAAGCAAGAGCAGCTGTAGCTGCCCCACCTCCACTGCCCCCAGGGCTGGTAGCTGAACTCCTTCCACTCCCGCAGCTTTTCCCACTAACCTTCTCTGTTGTCTTTGGTGTTTGCGGGTTGGGAAGTCTGGTAACTTGCAGCAGCTCACTGATTCAAGGCGCTAGGGCCTGCTCTGCCTGGCTCCTGGTCTGGTTGGTCCATGCTGCTCAGGCTGGGCTCTGCTCTGCTCCACTCCCAGCTCCCAGCTCCCAGCTCCCAGCTCCCAGCTCCGTGTGGGATAGACCTCACCCAGTGACCATCCAGGCTGTCCTGGGCTGGAACCCTGCTTCCCTCTGCTTTTTTGTGGGTTCTGCATTTCTAGAATTGGTTCAGAGCCATTTTTTATAGGTTTTTGGAGGGACTCAGCAGGGAGCTCACAGTAGTCCCTGCTTTCGGGCTGCCATCTTGGCTCCGCCCCCGATTTTACTTTTTAAGGATTTGTTTTCATCAGTGAATTTTTTCCATTTTTTTTATCTGTCTAATTTTGCTTTTAAAGTCCTCCTTGAGTTCTTCCAGGAATGCTTTTTGGTCTGGAGACCAGTTCATATTCACTTTTGAGGTTTCAGATGTGGGTATAGTGTCCATACTGTCCTCTGAATTGGTATTTTGATCTTCCCTGTCTCCATAATAGGAATCAGTGGTCTTTGGCTTTTTAGGGTGCTTTTCATGATGTTCTTTTCTTCCTTCTGGCTTCTAAAGTGGGTCTCTGCTTCTGGGATTCAGGGGGCTCTGTCCCAAGCTTCTTGTGTTGGGATTTGTGGGCCTGCTCACTGGCTTTATGTGCTATGGCCTTTGGTTTTGTGAGGTGTGGGGGAGGGCTGGTCTGGCTGTTGGGAGTCTCCTCTTCCCTGGGACTGCTGTACAGTATGGGTGGTCTCAGCTGCTGCCTGTTCTGGTGTCTGCCACTTGCCCTGGCTGTGAAAAGCCATATCTGTGGTCCTGGTGTTGATGTTTGCTAGCTCCAGCCCCCAGGGGCTCAGTAACTCTCATTCTGCTGAGGTGGGGCCAGCTGGGATACTCTCTTCCTGCACTAGTCTCCTTCTGCCACCACAAGAAGGGCCCTGTCTCCAACTTCTCTCATTAAAAGACTACTAAAGCTCCACTTCTGGCTCTTCTGTTTCTCCTGAAGTAGTATTCTCTGGGTGAGGAAAGGAGGGAGGGAGTGACAATTTACCTGGCCATCATGTCTCCCATAGTTCAAGCAGGTGAGTTTCAACCCTTTAGGCTGTGGGCTGGAGGCCTCCAGGATAGCTGCTCCCATGGCTGTCAGCTCTGCACTGGTGTCTCTTGTAGCTCCAACAGGTTCCTGTCCTGGGCTAAGAGGACTGGGACTCAAGCACTACCATAGCTGGTACTTCCACCCTGGGACTGCTACTGCTCCCACGTTTTGCTCCCCCAACTCTCACAGACTGGTGGGCTGTCTGGGTTCCTCTGCTGTTCCCAGTTGGTGTGGTCTGGTACTGTTCAGCATGCACAGCACTCCTGCCCACCTCAGTCTACTAGTGACTGCTCAAATCTGCTCAGATTCACTTTGTTTAGACATATCTGATAGAATTTGTGAGAGAGCTCCAGTAATTCCCTCCTTTCACAGCACCATCTTGGCTCCACCCTTCTCCCTTCCCCAAATTCCTTTTATGACACCAATATGTTGCAATAACTAAACAAATAAGATTAAAAACAGAGAATAAAAATTATAGAGCAATTTCCCTAATGAATAATGATGAAAAAATTATAAATAAAACTCTAGCAGGGAGATTACTGTAATATATCACAAAGAACAGGAATGCAAGGCTGGTTCAGTATTATGAAAACTATGAGTATAATTGACCATATCAATAACAAAACCAACAAAAATCATATGATTACCTCGATAGATGCATAAAAAAAGCTTTTTAACAAAATACAACACCCATTCCTACCAACAAATAAACAAAAAACAACACTAGAAAGCCCAGGAATAAATGGAGCTTTCCTTAAAGAGATAAAAAGTATCTATCAAAAACTATCAGCAAGAATTCTCTGTGTCATAAGAAATGGGGATAATATGGACTTCGTAACAACCTGGAAAAACCTACACAACATAATGCCGAGTGAGCGGAGTAGAGCCAGGAGAACATTGTACACAAGCACAGATATATGGATTCCATGAGGACCAACCCTGACAGACTTCGCTCTTCTCAGCAACACAAGGTGCAAAGACAACTCCAAAGGGACTCATGATGGAGAATGCTATCTACGTCCAGAGAAAGAACTGTGAAGTTTGAATGCAGATTGAGGCACATTACATGCTTGCCTTTTTTTCTTCTCTTCTGTTTTTGCTTTTGGGGTTGTTTTTCTTTTTTGGTTCTGTATCTTCTTTCTCATGATTCATTCCATTGTTCATAATTCTTCTCCACAACTTGACTAGTGTGTAAATTAATTCGATGCGAAGTTATACATGGTAGTTATATGAGATTCCATGCTGTCTTGGGGAGAGAGGGGAGGGAGGGGAGACAATCTGGAACTCAAAATTATGTAGAACCGTGTGTTGTAAACTAAAAATAAAAAAATAAAATAAAATAAAAAAAACCTTCCTCTAAAAAAAAAAAAGAATTCTCTGTTATTGAGATACACTAGAAGCATTTTCAAGAAAATCAGATGTGAAGAAAGGATGCCCATTATTCTTACTATTATTCAATATTGTACTTGAAAAGCTAACTATCAATAAGGGAAGAGAAAAAAGAAATTTAAAAAAATTAGAATAGAGAATGAGGAATCTAAAATATCACTCTTTGCCAAAGATATAATGGTATACTTAGAAAATCCTAGAGAATCAACTAAAAATGATTGTTTTTTACAATAGAATGTTCGGGATCTACAGTAAAAAGTGCAAAGATCTTTGCTAGGTGGAAAATTTATGTTCAATTATGCTCATTAACTACTTCAGAAAGTATTCCAGAGTATATTAATATTTGCTGAGTACTTGCTCGAGCCCTATGACTCTTACGTAAAAAAGGCATGGTCACTATTTACTCCATTTTACACACTAAAAAACCAAGGTACAAAGAATCTAAATGACTTGCCCAAGATCCCAGCGGAATTAGTGATAGAAATGAGACTAGAATGACTCCCAGTTTAGAGTCATATCTATTTTGCTCTCAGTAAGTTCCTTTGCACTTTCAAACAATTTAACAAGAGTTGTTAGGGACTGCCTTTATACTGAACTTCTCACCATTATCGCTGTTTTTAATCCCTTTTGTTCTTTGAAATTTGGAACATTGGTAATATCATGCAACAGTAATTCATAAACATCTCATTTTTGTTTTACCTGTTTTATTTAAAGATGAATTTCTCAAGGTGACTACTTTGAGTTTTAATAGTTTAGCAACAGCTATAAGAATACCCAAAAGGAAGAGGTTTTTTGTTTTAAATTTAGCATTTTTCAGCCTTTTATTGATGACTTCTATTTTTTTTTTGTTTTGTTTTGTTGTCATTTGTAAATATAGACTGATTTGGACCTCTCACCAAATCAACACCAAAAAGAAAAAGAAAAAGAAAAGAAAGAAAGGAAGAAAGGAAGGAAGGAAGGAAGGAAGGAAGGAAGGAAGGAAGGAAGGAAGGAAGGAAGGAAAGAAGGAAGGATGAAGATAACCAAAATAGTGAGTACATCTGACAGCCTAGGCTACATCCCTTATCTAGAGTTCTGCGCCCCGCCCCCCAACCCTGGCCCCAATTTTTTTTTTTATTACCAAGGGGGAAGTATGTTTTGGAATTGTTTACTGTGTTTGGAGTTAAGAATACTGTTCAAATCCTACCTCAGATACCATCTTGGGAGACCTTCTTGATTCCCTTATTTCAAATCTAACACCATCCATGATTCCCCAGACTATTTTTCCCTTGAATAGGCACTTTCCCCCTACTTTTTTTTTTTTAATAAGTACTTTCCACCTACCTTTTAATACGATGTCTTCCCCCATTAAAATGTAAGCTCCTTGAGAGAAGGAACTGATTTTTAAAATTTTATTTGCATATGAAGTGCTCAGCACAATGCTTGGCACACAATGAGTACTTAATAAATGCATGATTTGTTTATCATCCATCAATCTATCGACTATCTATATATCTATCCACCTTTCATATCTCTACCACACGGCTATGATTAAAATAATTTGATTCAGAAAAATCAAATCTTGTATTACATAAAAGACAATGGAATGATATATGGTTGGTGAACAAGTTGCTTAACCTCTCTGATCTTTGGATTTCTCTTCCGTGAAATGGGGATAATAATAGCCCCTACCTCATAAGGTTAGGTAATGTAGAATTTTTCACAAACCTTAAAGTATTATATAAATGTCAGCTGCTATGATGATTCCCCTGTCCTCTGAGGCCCACAAAGCTTTTGGAATTATGCCAAAGTGAGCATAGCTAGGAATCCCCTGTTTACATTTGCATAACCACTTTGACTAATGGTTATCAGAGAAGATAGCCATTAATAGACATAACTATGATCTCTTCTAGAATTAATAAAGAACCAGAACTGCTTCTTGGCTGACTTCCTTATTGCTTTTGAAATGGTCTATAACCAAATGAGATGTGAGTTATATAACAGATCTTAAATGTCACACAGAGTAATGTAGAGTAAAAGGTTAGAAGGTGTCCAACAAATGAAGAAAATTCTTATCTCAGATGAACTTTCCAAAAGTTGTCTTTCAATATCTCAAGCGAACCCCATCATTGTCTTGCATAGTATGCTTTAGTAGAATGAGCATTGAGTCCTATGATATGAGATTGAGACTGATTCCTTGTTTTGCAATTTTCTAGAAATATGACCTTTTTTAAATTTTACTAGCTTTCCAAGCCTTACTTACTATTCATCTATAAAATAAGGCTAGTTAAGGAACCTGATAGAAATGAACAGGATTTAGGATTATATCCCCCCTACCATGCTACTTTTTAGACATTGAACAAGTCATATAACTTTTTTCAGCCTCATTTTCTTCATCTAGAATGGTGTTGGACTAGATGGCTTCAGAGACCTTTTCTAGCTCTAGAGCTCTATTATCATATGTATTGGTCAGAGTGCTAGGCTTAGAGTCAAAAAGATTATGGGTTTAAATCATGCCTCTGATAAATTATTAGTGTGTCCTTGGGCAACTCAATTAAACTATGTATAACTCAGGGAATTTTTTATGTCTTATGTTTGAAGTTTGTGGTCTGTAACATAGGAAGAAACCATACCATCAGTTCCCCACCTGATGAAATCACAGAACCTGCTGGCATTTGAACAAAGTGATGCTAATAATAACTGTACTATCTTGCTTATAAAGATGTTGTGAGGGAAGCTCTTTGTAAACCTTAAATGGGATAAATATACTAACTAATATTATCATTATTATTACAAAATTTTAACTTGGTTACTACTTACCCCACAAATGTGGACTGCTTTACCAATCCCTGTGAATTGGGAGCACAGTCATAGCTAAAGGCTTATGTGTCTTAAATGACAGCTTTTAGTTGATACATCTCAGTCACTACATAATTATAGTACATAATAAGCAATGGACAAGTTTATTTGAGAACTGATCCAACACTCATGAAGATGTAGGATATTCAATTATACACGCCATCAGCCCAGGAAGGTGGCACTCAAGGGACCTTCAAATGACCAGTAGACATTCCTTTTATATAGAAATTTTTGCAATGTAGTAAGTCTTTGTGTATATTCTTGGCACAAATCCATTCATATTTAATAAAATCCAGAAATCATTTCTTCAGAGTCTTAGAAAAACTCATCCTCTTTATTTCATCCCACTGCCCTAACTCATATATGAGACATCTTCCTCTTTCCAGATCCTCTCCTTCAAGGGCACCTAGTCCCCTCACAGCATCTTTTGTATTACCTTGCCTAATAAAATCCCCTTGGAGGGTCATATCTTATCAATCATTTTTAACTTTTCTTTTGTAAATTGACCAGATTTCATTCCAAGAGAATAGCCTCACTGAGCAGGGCACTGGAAATAGAAGTTTTGCTCAGAGGGAAGAAGCAATGGAAAATTTTGGTGCATAGGACCTTGTTCCACAAAAAAAGTGAAAAAAATAACACTGAAAGAGCAAACTAGCAGCAGAATTCAGGAGCTAAGTAGATAATTGGAAATAAAGAATTCAACAAAGCAGTTAGATTTGTCCTGACTGAAGCTGTCTGATTATACTATAGTTCTATACCCTTTCTTCTCAGTAGGACTTCCAGTATCTACTGCTGCTCATCTACTGCTGATAAGTTGTCTTACCCCCCTGGACACTAAACTAATTTTCCAACCGTTGTGATGAGCCTTATTTATCCTATTTTTAATAAATTATTTCAAAAGTGAATGGGATTTCATCCTAGATTGGTACATTTGCAAAGGGCTGCATCTTCCTTTCACCTTATGAGTGTAAAGATGTGTTCAATCTAATATTTGTGGTCTACTCAATTCCAGCTTATCACACTTCTAGACAAGCTGATTCCTCTGGGAAAATGCTATTTGACTCCTTAGGGTAATGATCAAAATGAAGACTCAGTGTACCAGTAAGACAGACTCTCCATGCCTTCATATATCATGCATTTGATACCTACTATACGTGTGAGCTTGGGCAAGCTACCTATCCTTCATGAACTTCTCCATCCTCATCTATAAAATTAAGGGTGTTGGTATAGATCAGGGGTTCTTAAACTTAATTGTGTCATGGGCCTTTTTTCATAGTCTGGTGACATGTTATGGACCTTTTCTCAGTATTTTATAAATGCATAGGATAAAACATATAAGATTAAAAAGGAAATCAATTGTATTGAAATAATTTATATATATACAATATTATATAAATAATTATATATGAATAATACATATATACATATCTAATGAATACTTATATAATGCATACATATGTATGTGTGTATGTATTCCCAAAAGAACAAGAATCCTTTGTTCTATGTGGTTATAAACACATAAGTGTACATCATTATGTACATATATATGTGTGTACTTTGTGTGGTATGTGTGAGTATATAAGTATACATACACATACGTTTACATACACACATATATACACATGTGTGTGTGTGTTTCCACAGAATAAGAATCCTGGGTTCCATAGTTCTATATGGCATCTGAATTTCTTTCCAGCTCTACATCTTTGATCTTGTGATCTTTTTGTGCTCATTTTAGGCCAATCTTTAAATTATCGAATGTGATATTTAGATGAACCAACCACAGTTTTGTCTCTGTTATTTGAGCAATATAAGGTAAAGAGGAGTTGGGTATAAGCAATGGTACTATACTACCAGCAGTGGAGTCTAATAAAAAGAGCTAGAACTCAGAATCAAAAGATCTGGGTTCAAATCCTGACTTTGACACAAGTATGTGACTGTATTACCTCTCAGAGTCTGTTTCTTTATCTATGAAATAAAAATGAAAATGTTTATACCACCTAACTTTCAGGGTAGATGTCAAGAAAGCCAATTATTTAAATATGGGTTGTTATCAGAAATACATGCTCAAAATATTTTCTTATTTATTATGCACATTCAGAAAATATCATTAAGACTCGCTCTTGTTGAAATTGAAGTACACAAAGTGTCTCTGCCACCATCCTTCTGAACCTTGTCTTTTGGCCCGGTTTCCCAGCCCTTTTATTGGCTCTACTCCTAATGCCTCATGGGGTGAACTGTGGTTTCCTACCTAGACCATGATGGTTATCTCTGGACAATACCCTAAACTCTAAAAATAAACCCCCCTCCTTCCATTATCCCATCAAGCAAACTCCCATTATCTCAAAACTTGTTGATCAAGCTGATAAACTAATTCACATTGGGATACCAATGAGGATAATATGAATATGTTAGAGGTTATCTCTTCCTTATGGCATTTCGATTTTAAAGGAAGAAGCTTAAATTGGTAATCTATTATGTAATGTTCATCCATACCCTAGTGTTATTTAATTTATCCAACTCTGGTTCATAGTAGTTTTCATACAGAAATTATTATGAATAAAGTCATAGGTTTAAAATCCTTACCACCATCCTATTCTCCCTTCCTACTCCACTCATGTTGTTTTTATCCAGAACAGACCTCCAGGGATATAATGTAAAAGGAGAGGGTCCTGTTAACCTGCTCTTTCTGTTAACTTTCTCTAGATATTAATATTCGCTGAATGTTGAGAGTACAAAAAGCATTGATCTGAAGATCAAAAAAGCACACATCTTTACTACATAAGGAACCCTGAAGGAAATAAAAAGTACCTGGAAAATATGAAACATTCCAGCAAGGGAAACTTAAAGCCCAACAAGAGACTTTCTTTATAAAACCTATATTTACTAATGCAACCAAGGAGAACTAATATTTGAATTTTAAGAATCTTTCAAGTTATGTGTTATCTATGAGAATATTTTTTAAATCCACAAACATTCATTAAATGTGTACATGGACCTGGGCTTAAATTATAAAGTACTTTAAATTCAAGCAATTATTATTTACTACCAAAGCATTAATAAGAAATTCTGATGCTGGGGTAGAAACAGTTGAACTTAAGAATGGCAAAGGGTTTAGCATACAGGGGACTGAGCCAAAATATGATGTCTCCTATACATGGTTGTGGAATATTAGAAACAAACATGGAAATTGTGGATTATAATGAAGTGGGAGACTAGGATGTTCAGAGGAGGAAGCTGATGGACTGTAGTCTAGATCCTGAAATTTTGGGGGAGGAGGGAGAATGACTTGAAGGTCCATGCAGTATAGCAACACAGATCTAGACAAGATGGAGTGAATTTTAAATGAGACAAGCTTAACAAGTGATGGTGGTAGAGAGATAGTATGAAGGTGAAAGTAGGGAGCAAATAGTATGACTAACTCCTCTCATCCCCATAGCACATAACAGAAGGGGCATTCATTATGAGAGAAGGTTCCAAATGATATTATCTCTTCAGTAAGAAAGTAGATTTCAATGACCACCAGAAAATGGAAGAAATATTGAAAGAAAACAGTCTAAGATCATAGCAGGAAATATGCTTAGAGAACAAATTCAATCTTTTCATTCTGTAGCTGAGCAAGCTCAGCCCCCCAAAAATGAAGTGACTTCCCTAGGATCACAAGTGTAGTAAGTGACAGAGCTAGGATGTGAGCTCAGTTTCCCTGACTCTAAATCTGCCTATCTTTTTACTGTATTACAGCAGAGAAATCTTCTCAGAAGCTGCAGTGAAAAGGAAGGGTAGAACAGGGCAATGACTAGAAGAGGGATATTCATCAGTATATTATACGTAGTGATGGTGGCAAGAATACCAGCATGAGAAAAGAAGAATCAAATTCTTTTATTTTCCCACTAATCCATGTAGCATGGTTAAGTGACATGTTAGGGTAGTGGGAGGGAAAAAAGTGTTTGCATCTACCTCCCTCAGTAGGACAGCACAACTGGAAGGGCATGTTGGGTCCAGGAAAGGGGACAGGGTGTCAGCCTGGAGCCAGGCAAGGGTGCAGGCAATCCAGCAGCTGGTACTTGAAAGAGATTGTGGGCAGAAAGTACACCCTCCACAAGAGAATACTTGTGCTTTCTAAATATCAGCATTTGGGGTGCTTTCTCTATTACCCCTGGTTAGTTGCAGTTTTGGTTATCACCACTAGTTAATGATATGGTTTGAGAGCACTAGACTGGAAATTATGAACCTTGGGATACCCCAAAGGTTATACTTCTACCACTTATTAGTGGCATGATCTTGAGAACATCATTCAGTTTTCCTGAGTCTAGTTTCTTCATTTGTAAGATAAGGGAATCGGACTAGATCTGTTGCCAATGTCCCTTCTTGCTCTGACATTTTATGATTCTATTGAGATGCTGTTTCTCTTGCCAAAATATCTTAGTGCCTAAGAAATTTTCACAGCTGTAACAAACCAAAAGTCTAGTGCTAGAGACACAGCTGTGCGGAAGTCACTGCTCCATGAGCTCAGTCTAAACAATACCCCATTAATGACAACTGCAATAGCAGGCTGCTTACCAACAAGAAGGACTTGAGAAAGAAAGAAAAAATGGGTGTGGGCTAAGAAGTTGCTGATAGATTCACTCACTTTGGATTGACTGTCTCAGCTCTGCTACCCTGTGGTGGCTTCAGGAAATATACTAGGAATCTTGGAAAAGGATAAGCCAATTTGGCAGAATAACATCTCAATGCAAAGCATTCTAAAAAGCAATGACTACAATTTATCAACAGAAACAACCTTAGAGGTCCACAGTTCCCACACAATACTGCTACAATGAAGATTTCTTTGGGAATTCAGAAGTATGATCCAATAAATTCCTATGTTTGGCTAGATTGCATAGAATCACAGAAAGTCAGACTTGAAAGGGATTTCTGAGGTCATTTGATCTATTCCACAACTGCACAGGAAAGTATCTACAATATCTATGATGAGTGGCCTTTTAGCCTCTACTACACAGATGGTGAACTCCCTATCTAACAATTATGCTTATTATGCTCTTGGACAAACCAAATAGCTAAGAAAGTATTTGTTTTACATAGAAGTACAATCTGACTTGTTATTTCTATGTTTTGATCCTTTTTTGTCTCCTGGGGCTGAGGAGACAGAGCCTAATCTCTCTTTCACATGAAATCCTGTGAAATATTTAACATACCCACAAAATTAACTCTTTTCCAGGCAAAAATCCTTGGGTATCATTAAATCATCATTCTATGGAATGGTGTCTATACTCTTTATCCTGTTTACCCTGCTCTGGAAGGACTCCAGTTTGTCAATGTCTTTCCTTTAATGGTCCACTCAGAATAGAACATAGTACACTATGTGAAGCCTGATAGGCTGAATACTGAAGGCCTGCTAGTTCAGGATACTAGACTTTTCTGAATGCATCCTAAGATTTGGGGGCTTCTTTATGCATAGCTTATTCTTTTTAATCTCATTGTCTTTGGGTTGTAGGGTGTGTTCAGGGAAGACCAGTACCTCTAGTGTGAGAGCTGCTGAGCCCTTTTCAGGGCTGCTTTTCACCTTTGGTGTCCACCTGATCCATCTAACTCTCACCTGTGGCTCCAAGAAGCTGTAGTCTGTGCAGAGGTCACACCCAAATAAAGCATTTTGGCAGATGGGATAGACCAGGTTGAGGGTAACCAAGGGTTCTCAAACCCATTGGTGAGTTAGGGGGGTGTCTACCCCAAGCATGTGAAGATTTCCTGCTGGTAGAATGGGCAGATGAAAACAATTTGTTCCAATGGCCATGAAGGCAGTTGAAACAGGTATTGTGGAGTGCTTAGACCTTGGTGAGATGTCGAAGATGCCAAGGTAATCTACTGCATCTCAAGCTATCACCAGTTGCTTTGACTCTGTCCTGCCACTGAACTGTGATGACTCTGGAAGAGAGAGTGAAGACAATGATTTGTGCAACTCTGCTTCACTTAACTCCAATTTATTCATGAATCAAAAGGCATCACCGATTTTTACCATATTTACCTATCTCAAAGTCCTGTGGTGACAGACTAGTGATGAAGCAGAAGGTGTGGATACAATGGGAGCTGTAGTCACAACCCTGCACACAGGCAGCCTAGGACATAGGTTCATCTTCTCACTGGAAGCAGCAGTGGGATTTGGCAGCCCCTTGGGTATCTGAGCAGCATTTTAAGGATCTTACCACTCACCTCCTGGTGTAGTGCCGACCTCATTTTTGTATGCCTGTGAAACCTTGAAAGTATGCCAGTACCATGTCAGGAAAATAAATCACTTCCATTTGAATTGTCTTAGAAAGATTCTGAAGTTCCCTTACTAGAAGTTTCCTATGTTAATGGAAACAGTTGTATGAAGGAGAGGAGAGAGGCAAGGAAGAACAGAAGAGAATGTGAATTATGTAATTAAATTCATTGTTCTAACTTGTCTAGTGTTTTTGTTAATCCATATTTCAGACATCCATTCACCATTTCCAGCTTTTTGTTATAAAAAGATTGAAAAGCCTAATATATATGTATTTATCTAAAACTTATGTATGATTTAGTGATCCTGATTTTTATCTGAGTTTGTCACCAGTGCTCTGCAATATCCCTTACGATAGTCACGTTGACTCTGAATGTACAACTCTAGCAGTATGATATGGTAGAAAAAGTGCTAGTCCTAGAGCCAGGTGAGACCTTGGTTTTTCTACAGTGGAATGGACACTGCCTCTGGAGTCATAGAGCCTGGATTCAAATCTTATCTCATTTCCTTGGGGAAGTCATTTAAATTCTCTGGGGGAAAACTCAGTTGTTGTTTTGTTTTTTAATCTATAAAATGGGAGCATAGACTAAAAGGTATTTTATATCCCTTACAGATGTGGATATATATGATCCTATAAATTTTGTTTATAGACTTTACTAGCTATGTGACAAAGAACAAATAAACTTTCTCCATCTTACCTTCTTAATCTACGAAGTGCAGATAATTGCACCTGGAGTATCTTCCTCACTTGGTTGGCAAAATGCTCAAATTAGCTAAAGTGCATTGTAAAAATTAAAGCACCATGAATTTTCTCAGGAGTTATTTCACACTATCTTCTGAGGATATCCATTTTACTTTTTAGGAAGTTTTTAATTTTATTTTTTGCTTAAATCTGAAACTGCTACCCCTTGTTCCTAAATTTTGCTTGATTGAGCAAAATAGGCTAAAAAGACCCCCTTTTCCACATACTGATACTTTTCTTCCTAAGACTTCCTTTCTCTAGGTTAAATATACCCAGTCCCTTCAACTTTAATGATCTTAAGACCTTGCATCATTTTAATTGTGTTTCTCCTTATGCATTCCAACTTGGCAATGTTCTCTCCATAAGGTAAGACCCCAAACTATCCATAGGTGGCCTGGCGGTGGTAGAGTGTCCAATGGCAGGGAGAAGGGGAAGGGGAAGGATAGGGAAGGAGGAGGGAAAGAGGAAAAGAGAGGGAGTGGGGAGAGAGAGAGAGAGAGAGAGAGAGAGAGAGAGAGAGAGAGAGAGAGAGAGAGAGAGAAGTGGGGAAGAAGGAAAGAAAGAGGAAATTTCATTACATATGTCATGAAGATATTTGCAATGAAGTACTAGATATTCTGTTTAGGAAGGTCTTTTCTGTAATTAAAGCAGACTTTTAAATATTTCTCCCAATTCAGAATGCATGACAGGTCACAGACCCTTTGAAGTAGAAACAGTGAGCGACCTAGCAACAGCACAACAGACCCTCAGTTAATGTTAGTCACTCAGCAGGAATGGAAACAGATGGGCTGTTAGTGTTTCTTTAAAAGATGTGTTAGGAGAAGGGCTTTTGTTAACAATCTTTATCTTGTTACAGAAATAAAGGAAAACAATGTTTTAAGGGAAAATGATAATTTGCTTTATCCTAAGGCAGAAAAGGCTGATTGTTTCCTCTGTCTATTCCAAATCAGGCAAAAATACCTGGTTGATTTCTCTGCCAGGTTGAGTGCAGTACTGCAATCTCTAGTCAATTCAATTGTATTAATTCAGTCCATCCTATGTGCTCTTAAATGTCCTAAAAACTGTGGAGTCTGGGTAGTTGAAGCAGGCACGCATCATAGAGGAGTTACACAGTCAGAAAGCATTTATTAAGCATTTGTTTTATTTTAGCACTGGAACTGGATAAGAACATGATGGAAATAACTGTGCCTTTGACTCAGAAAACCCACTGCTAAGTATATATCACAATATAACTAACTAGACATATTTTGTGATAGCAAAGTACCAGAAACAAAATAGATGCCCATCATTGGGGAATGGCTAAATGTTGCGCTACATAAATATAGTAGAATATTACTATGTTGTATGGAAAAAATGAAGAAGACATCAGAGAAGCATGGGAAGACATAAATGAATAAATGCAAAGTGAAGTAGAAATAGGATAACAAAATTAACAGTGGCATCAGCAAGGTAAATGGAATGAACTGCAACAATCACAACTGAATGCATTGAAATTCATAATGGCTGAGATTGAACCAAAGAAAAGATATGAGAATACTTCCCCCTCTCTTTACAGAGGTAGTAGACTATGGGCATGGAATGCTGTATGTAATGTTGAACTTGTCTCATATATTTGTAAGTTTTGTTGAACTGTTTTCCCCCTCTCTTTTTGTATTCTTTATCATAAAATCTATCTTTCTGGGAGGGGGAAGGAATATATTGGGAAATGAGGTAATAGGAAAAGTACAGTATCATACACAAACATATAAGCAAATATATATGTAAATATATACTATTTGTATGTACAATACTCTCTATATACTCTTTTTTAAAAATAAATTTAATGTTTATTTTTAACATTCTTTTCTTTGTAAATTTTAAATACCAAATTCTCCCCCCACCCCACACTGAGAAGACAAGCAAAATAATATAAATTATAAATGTGAAATCATGAAAAACATATTAGCCAAATTTCAAAAGAAGCAAAAAATACAGAAAAGAGACAAATTATATTTCAGTTCATGTTGAGAGCTCATCAGTTCTCTCTCTGGAGGTGGGTGGCATTTTTTTTTTAATCATGAGTTCTTTAGAATTGTCTTGGATCATTTTATAGCTCAGAGTAGCCAAGCCTTTCACAGTTGATCATCTACAATATTTCTGTTATTATACCCAATGATCTCCCAGTTCTTCTCCCTTCACTTTGCATCAGTTCATATGTCTTGCCATGTTTTGTTTTGTTTTTTAAATCACCCCATCATAATTTCTTTTAAACACAATAATACTCCATCACAATCAAATGCCACAACTTCAACCATTCTCCAATTTATGAGCATCCCCTCAATTACTAATTCTTTGCCACTGCAAAAAGAGCAGCTATAAATATTTTTCTATATGGAGGTTCTTTCCTTTTTCTTTTACCTCTTTAAGATAGAGAACAAATAATGGTATTTCTGGGTCAAAGAATATGAAGTTTTGTAAACCATTGGGCATAGTTCCAAATTGTTCTACACAACAATTGGACCAGGTCACAGCTCCATGAACAGTTTATTAATGTACCTATTTTCATTCATCCCCTCCACCATTTGTTATTTCTGATAGACATGAGATAGTACCTGAGAACTGTTTTATTTTTCTTCTCTAATTAGTAGCTATTTAGAGCAATTTCCACAAGACTACAGATAACTTTTCTTCTTCTGAAAACTGCTTTTTAATAACCTTTGACTACTTAACTGTGGAAAGGCTCTTATTTTGTAAATTTGATTCAGTTCCCTATATATCTGAAAAATGAGGTCTTTATCAAAGAAATTTGCTATAACTTTTTTACTGCTTCATTGTCTATGGTGCCTTTTTGCAAGACGTAGTTTCCCTGATCATCTCTTCTACTTTAGTCTATATTTGCTTTTCCCTTGTCAGAGATCATGATTGCTACTCCTGCCTATTTTACTTTAGCTGAAGCATAATAGATTCATATGCACACATACACACATATATATGCATATATAGACATATACACATACATATATGTTTACATAGTATTCCCTCTTTGAACTTATTCGGATGAAAGAAATAAGGTTCAAGAATTTCCTACCACCTCCCTCATTTCCCCTCTATTATAAAAACTCTTCCTTGCCTGCTTCTTTCCAGTGAGAATATTTTCCCCTTTCTACCTCTCTTTTCCCCCTTCTCCCAACATATCCCTCTTTTTCATTTTTTTTGATCATACCAACATAATTGACTCACACCCATGACCTCTGTATATCCACTCTAATAATGACAAAGTTATTAGCAGTTACATGTATCAATTTCCCCTATATAAATGTAAACAGCTTAACTTTGAGTCCCTTATGAATTCACATTCGTGTTATATACTTCTCTTGAGTCTTGTGTTTTAATATAAAATGTTCTGTTCAGCTATAGTGTTTGCATCAAGAAAGCTTGAAAGTCTCCTATTTCATTAAATTTCCATTTTTCCCCTTGAAGTATAAAATTCAGTTTTGCTGGGTAAGTTATTCTTGGTTGCAATCCTAGCTCATTTGTCTTTTGGAATATTATATTCTAAGATTTTCTCTCCTTTTAACATGATAGCTGCTAAATCTTAAGTGATAGTGACAATGACTTGGTGATATTCGAATTGCTTATTTCTGGATGCTTATAATATTTTCTTTTTCAACTGGGAGCTCTGTATTTAGATATAATATTCCTGGATGTTTTCATTTTGGTATCTCTTTCAGGAGGTGATCAGTGAAGTATTTCAGTTTCTATTTTACTGTCTTTATGTAAGATACTAGTTCAGTTTGCTTTCATAATTTCTTGATGTATGATGTCTAGGCCCATTTTTTTATCACAGATTTCAGGTGATTCAATAATTCTTATATTATCTCTCCTCAATCTATTTTCCAAGTTAAGTAGCTTTCCTCATGAGATATTTCACATTTCCTTCTATTTTTCGTTCTTTTAAATTTGCTTCATCTTAATATTTTTTGTTAGATTTAAACAAAAAATTCTTGGAGTCATTAGCTCCCAGTGGCCTATTTCTAAATTTCAAAGAATTTTCTTCTTCAGTGAGCTTTTGTATTTCTTTTTCAATTTGGTCAATTTTGATTTTTAAGGAGTTTTTTTTTTACTTAAGCAAGTTTTTGTACATCTTATTCCATTTGGCCTGTTCAACTTTTTAAGAAGTTCTTTTCTTCCATGAATTTTTGTGCCTCTTTTACCATTTTCATAATTTTGTTATGTCATTCTCATTTCCTTCCCCAATGTTTCCTCTACTACTCTCATCTCTTTCTTTGACTCTTCCACCAATTCTTGGTGGGCTTGCATCCAATTAGAATTTTTTTTTTGAAACTTCGCCTATAGCTATTTTCACACTATTGTCTTCTGAGTTTATGTCCTGGTTTTCACTGCCACTGAATTGCCTTTTCATGGTCAAGTTCTTTTGTTGTTGTTGTTGTTGTTGTTTGCTCATCTTTTCTTGCCTATTTCTTGACTTTTCACTTATTTTAAAGTTGGAATCTATTCTTGGGTTGGAAGGAACTTATGCCAAGCTTCAGGCTTTTCATGCTACTATTTTCAGAGCTAATTCTAGGAGTCTTCAAGTTTTCCATGCTTCCAGTGTGGTGTGACACAGGTGGGGGTGTGGTCTCTGCTCTTCTGTGCTCCTGTGCTCTGGTCTTTACTCAGGAAGGGACTCTGCTTCCTACAGCTGTAAGCACTAGTACTCATCTTGCCCTGGAACTGTGACCAGGTCCCCTGCTCTCTTGGAGTCACAAGCACCAGTGCTTCTCTTTGCCTTGGAAATGAGATCAAGGCCCCTGCTCCTTTGTGATGGATGAGAAATGCTCTTCTTCCTCCTGGAACTGCAACCCAGAACTGTTTACAGAGAATAGAGTTGTCAATCAGTGCCAACCGCCCCTAGTGCTAGAAAAGGTCTCCTGTAATTTCTGACCAGTTATTTAATTCGTTCACCAAGTCTGGGCTGAGAGCTTCCACAGCTGCTGCTGATAGTGCTGCTGCTGCCAGTATAGGAGCTGCTTCCAAGTCTGTGAGCAGTGTCATAGACCTCTTCTGCTAACCTCCTAAGTTGTTTTAGGCTGAAAAAATTCTCACTCTGACCTTTTATTTGTCCTGCCACTCTGGAATTTGATTTGAGGAGTTATTCTGAAGTTGTTTGGAGGGTAATGTTGAGAGAGTTCAGCTGGCTTGCTACTTGTACTCTACCATCTTTGTTCTGCCCAGCATCATCTTTTAGATGGCTAGATACCTTCCCTGCCAGCCTAAACCCCTGGGGTTTTGTTCTAGCCTGAGTGTAGGAAGTGTCTGGTAGGTATGAGAATGGTATACACTTGGTAGTCACTCCTAAACCAGGGAAAGGGAGTCAGTTCTAATACCCTGCATATTTTCTACACAACTCTAAATGGTAATAGCATTATTATCACTTTACAAATTCAGAAATTCCCTCAGAGGAGAACTTGGCCAAAGTCTCTCAGTTACCATCAGGATCTGAACCCAAGTCTATCCATAGCCTTATAATCACAAAGGACCAAAACTGTATTGACTCATCCATAGTTACCTATTCTGAATTAAGAAAAAAATCACTATTACTACATAGTACCTTGGACCTAATGATTTCTCCATGAAATGCAAAAAGAAAGTCTTAGAGATTCTTTATGGTCATTTAGGAACTGTCAGAATTTGGTCATTGAGTCACCAGGATCCAGAGGATTAAATGATGTTTCATATTAAACCCAACATTACATCAAGCCATGAAATTGGGAGTTTTTGTATTCCCTTTACCTAAAGGATGGCTTTGTCCCTGGGCCTTGAGTATGGATGAGCCTGAACATAGGGATTAGGGGGCTGTGGTTATGGTCACCCAGTAAACAGACATTTATTAAGTGCTTATTATGTGCCAGGCAACTTTCTAATTGCTGTGGGTCCTAGAAGGGGAACCTCATAATAAAACATATTTTTATAGCAAAGGTTTGGGTATAATTAAACTCAAACTACATACCCTGGGGATAGTAAGATATAAACAAGTAACATAACATAATTGATAGAAAAATATTGACCTTATAGTTAGGCAGAATGAATCAGTCAGTCAGTTCAGTAAAAATGTATTAAGTGCCCACAATGAACCAGGTTTTGCTTCTGACGTAAATAATCTGAGTGACCATGGACAAATAACTTAGCCTTACAGTGTCCCAGGAAACTTGCTAAATCTATAAGTCTCATGGTAGCATGAATAAGGAGCTGGAATTGGCATCAAAAAATCTTCAGTTCAAATATTGCTACAGGCACCTACCAAATCTGTGTCTTGAGATGAGTCACTTCACTTCTTAGTTTCCTCATTTGGCAAATGAGAAGTTTGGATTCAGTGACCTTCAATATCATTTGTAGCTCTAAATCTATGATTGTATCATCCTTAGTTACAGAGAAGTAAGTGATCTGCATCAGTGGAAGGAATTTCTACAATGTGAGTTCCTTAACAATTGAATATGGACCAAGCTTCAATCAAAACAAAAATATATGTGTATTTATGTATGTATGTTTATATGTATATGTGTGTAGAAGATATAATATAGTTGTTACATTTAAACCAAAACTATATAATAATATGGTTCCGCTATATTTTAGGTCTTTTTTCTTTCTCCTTTGAAGCAAGTGTCGATTTTACCACTGCACAAAAATATAATATCTATGAAAGTTAATTTCATGTGACATGCATTGCAAAAGTACTTTAACATTTATATTTAACACATGAATTCTTTATCTGCTGATAGATGCTGTAAAGTGGTTTTAAATTCTTGCAATTGTTGTGACTTCTTGTTTTGTAAAGAAAATAGCTCCCTTATAATCTTGTTTATAGGTTCCCAAAACTCCTGTTCTTCACTTTCACAAAGCCCGTGTATGAATTGTCCCAAATTTCAAATGAATAGGTTCAGAATTTATGATTCAATTAAGCTTAATGAATTCAGAACTCACTAACTTAGATGTTCAATTTTAGGAGTCATCGGTCTGCAGATGATAACCTAACCTGCACGTGAGACTTCTGCATCCACATTGCCTCCACAGACAAGCTAGCTGAAATACTATAGAGCCGTAACAGGAAGGAGCAAATTCATTGCTCTTGTGCATGTGAGGACTAGATTAATTAGCATAACAGGGAACTATGAGCACAGCAGAGTAATAGGCATGGGATCATAGCTGGGAGGAACAGAACTTTGGATTTTTTTTTGTTGATATTAGAGAAACTGGTGCAGCAGGTATTCATGTGAACCAAGTAGTAATTCAGATATATCCCTTTTTTGATAATGTAAACTTGTAAGTTCTATAGATTCTGAGAAGTGGTAGGATACACAAGAAGGCTGTCAGTCAGTCAATTAGCATTTATGAAATAGTCATGAATTGTGGAAGGCAAAGGTCGGTATCTGCTTTCAAGAAGGTCACAGTCTAATAGCAGAAACATCATGCAAACAACTAAGTACATACAAAATATACCATTGGGATAGTCTCAGAGGGAAAGCACTAAGGCTAAGAAAGAACTAAGGTTAAGAAAGCACTGGCATAGGGTCCTTGCAGGAGCTGAGATTAGATGAGGCTTAAAGGAAGACAAGAGTGAGGAGACAATTCTAGGTATGGGGAACAGCCCGTGAAAATTCTCAAAGTCAAAAACTGTGTGTCCTGTCCCAGAAACAGCAGGGAGACCAAATGTCAATGGATCATGGAGGATATGGAGGGGAATGAAAGGTAAGATGTCTGGATAGGAAGGGCTTTAAACCTTTGGAAAGGAGTTTGTCTGACTCTCAAGGAACTTAGCTATGAACGTGTTTTTCATTTTTAGTCAGGTTAAATAAAATCTGTCTTATATGTGATGTCTTGTCAGTCTGATTACTTGTGAGGTAGCTGAAGACCTTTTTGAAGAGACCAAAAAGAACCAAATAATGTGATTCTAGGGCAGACATATGGCTTCTTTCATCTCTAATTTAAAGTCCTACCTCCCAGTCCTCGTTAATCTCAATACCTTCTTTTCTTGGATTATCTCTACTTAACCTTGTGTATATTTTGTTTCTATATAGTTATTTGCATTTGTCTCCCCCATTAGACTGTGAAATCCTTAAGATCAAATACTTTCCTTTACCTTTCCTTGTATCTTCAGCACTTGGTACGGAGCCTGGCACTTGATACATGCCAGTTGGTATGACTTGATATTGTGAAAGATGACTGGAAATGGTATGATGCTTGGTCATAATGGGGAATTGAAGCCATTTGAGACATTTTTGTCTATTGCAGTGGTTAGTACAATGTTGAATAGACTAGATAAAGTGCCTGGCTTGAATCTATAACTGATTTTTTATGTGTTTTACCCAAGTTGTGATACATATGTGTGTATGTATGTATATATGTTTACATACATGCATGTATTCTTAGTGCAGATTTAAGCTACTGAAGTTTGAAACGACAACTACATTGTCTTTTGGGAAATGCTGTATATAAAAGAGTTAGGATACCTATTATGCCGACCTGATAGAATCCTTTTTTAATCAGTGGGTGTTAAAGTTCATTGAAAATGTGAGGAGATGAAATGATATAGTGGAAAGGATATTTTTCTTTTATAATGAGAAGACTTGTGTTCATATCTTAGCCTTTGCACTTGCTGCCAGTTTAACGTTGGATAAATCACTGGACCTCTCTGGACACCAGTTTATGCATGGGTAAAATTAAGGGGTTGGAGAAGGTGAACTTTATTATGATGAAGAAGGGATGATCTTCCAATCTATGCCCTGTAAGATATATTACAAATGTAAATTCTTTTATATAATTAAACATTATAGTTCCCACTCTAGTTCTATCAGGAGCAAGTCTGTAATAGAAAGTATATCTGTTTTCCAGTGATTTCATTCATAGACTTCCAGGTTCCTGGGAGAACTCCCTAGGAACTGACCTCTAGAAGGATAGAAGGTATCATAAAGTCACAGAATCTTAGAAATTTTACTCAAGCCTCATCCATTATAGGAATCACTTTTGTCATTTGTCTTACAGTGGGTAACTCAGCCTCAGCTCCTCAAGCATGAGTTCCCTTAGTACATTGCACAGTAGTCTTTTCCACTTCAAAAGGTTCCAATCATTACACTGAACTTATTTGTGTCAATTTGGGCCTTTGGTGGACTTCTTCCATCCGAAAGTCATTCACATAGTTGAAGACTGTCTCCTCCTATCGCATAACCTTGGGCAAGCACTTTTGAGTGTTCTATAGTTGTCAGTGTTTCTTATAAAATATGACTCCCTGAACTGGAAACAATGCCAGATGCTCTATGATCAGTATAATGTGGGACGATTATCTTTCTTTGACATGATACTTTCAGCAACATAGCTTAAAACTTCATTGGCTTCCATCCCAATGGCTAAATCCTACTGTTTCTGCATATTGAGTTTCTGGTTCACCAAAACAGCTGGTTTTTTTTCTTCATATGAGCTGTTTTCTGAGCCAGATTTTTCCCATCCCATACCCATATAATAGATATTAACCTATACTTAAGCCCCTATTTTCACATATTTTCATCAAATTCACCTACTTGGGGTTCAGCTATCATTTCAACTTGAGGTTTTTTTTTGAATATTCACTCTGTTTTCAAGCATATTGAGCCATCCTTGTATCCTCAAATTTAATAGACAGAAATTTTTATATGTTTGTCCAAATTGTCGATGAAGACTAAGCAAAATAGAGCCAAGTATCAAGTTTTTTGGCAGAAGGGGAGATTTCACCTCCAGTTTGGTTTTGGTGGTTTGGTCAACTTTTATTCCATCTAACATTATCTTCCAGTTCACATTTCTTTTCTCTTTCCTGAAATGGTATTATGAATAACTTTGTCAAATGTCTTTGTGGAAGGTAAGTGACATTATCTGGATATAAGAAAGTTAACTGCCCCACTATCAAGTGTTAGCATAATATTTGCATTGTCTTTGCCCTGTCCTGTGATTCTGAAGATCAACTGGCAGGAAAAATACCAGACACTGAGAGCCTTTCATGAACTAAACTGCCAAGCTTTTAAACTGTATTACAGGGAGGGTAACTCTGATGGTCTGGCCATGTTGTTCAAATGCAAAATATACACTTGCCAAAAACACTGTTTATGGAGAGGCTTAAAGGAAGCCAAGAGGAAGAACAGAGTGAGGAGACAATTCTATGTATGGGGAACAGCCTGTGAAAATTCTCAAAATCAAAAATGGAGTGTCCTGTCCCAGGGCAGGTGTTCCCATGGTGGTTGGTAGAAGTGATACAAGGACACTCTCAAGGTCTTTCTTAAGAACTTTGGAATTGATTGTGTGAGAAGGGAGACATTGGCACAAGACCGCTCAACATGGCATGCCCTCAGAGAAGGTGCTGTGCTCTTTGAGCAAAGCAGAATTGAAGTAGCTCAAAAGAAACATGAGATGTGCAAATTTAGAGAATTCACCTCAAATGTTCACCTGAGCTATTTGTACCTGACCTGTGATAGAGCATTCTGAGCTCATGCTGGTCTGATCAGCTACAGTCAGACACACTTGCCTTGAATTCCAGCCATGTTTTTTTTTTTCCTCTTTCTTTGAACTTTCTATAAGAATTATGAGGTCAAAATGCCTCATGTCATTTGGGAGCTCAGAAAACAATGCTATAGAGTCTCAGTGTCCTTGGAACTTAGCAATCACTAAATTAAATGTAGCAAATTACTGTTTTAGGCAGAACCCTTTAATATATGCCAGGCCAAATTCCCCCTACCTCTAACTGAATGAAGCACATATTCAATAGTCATTACCCCCAATTTAGCAAATTCAATAAACAACCACCTCAAGGTTCTGCTACATCCATCTCAGAAGGACCTGATGATGGTGAATTAATTCTAAGAAACAACCTCCGTCCCCAGATAGAAGCAACTTTTCTGGACAACTTTAACAATATATTGAAGTAGTCCCCTGTAGGCTTCTTTTATTTTTAGTGACATGAATCTGGTTTCTGGAAAGACAAAGAATTCTAAGGATATATTGTGTTTAAAAAGTAACCAGCTCCTTAGAGTGAAACTACATAAAGGTCTGCCTTAAATAGAAATTTCATAAAATAAAGACTAGGCAAGTATAATAGAAAAAAAAAAGTCTTTTTTTTTTTTAAAAAGCTAGTCCTTTTTAGGCAATTTTGCAAATGTCATTCTGAATAGTAAATAATTAAAATCAACCATTTCCTGCTGCCATGAAGGGCCAGATATCCATGGGTGAACTTTCCATCTCTTGTGAATCTTTTTTTCATCTTAGTCTCTCCAGGAAGAAAGTAGACTGAAGTATTTGTTGTTTTTTTCTTTTACTCATAATTCATGGCCCAACTTTCAGGTGCACTTGGGATTGGGCTAGACAGTAATTCAATGTTTTTAATTTTGTGGAAAATATTAAAAAGGAAAGATTGAAGATGGAACTATTTAATTTGTAGAACAGAAAAGACTTATGAAGGGACTTCTTGTTGTTGTTCATCCTTCGTTCTCAAAGAGGACCATGACATCAGGGAGGTGATGCCATGACATGCATGTGAATTGGATTTAGGTGAGGGAGGACTGTGCAAAGTCACTAGCCTCACTCTGTCCTCCAGAGCCATCTGGGTCCAGTGGCAAATCATAGATCAGTGTGACTGGAGATGACCCTGGATCCAGTAGGAGACCTTGGTCTTTTTAAGCTAAATTCTTCAACAGTTCTCAGGCTGAGGGAGAGCCTATTCAGGGATTAAACCTAGTTAAGAAATGAGGCAGAAAATGGCCTTTTCACCTAGTCAAAAAAATCAATCTGCAAGAGGAAGACCCTCAATGTTTTTGCCAAAACAGAAATAATTGCCATTTACATTCACTGTGAGCAAATCAGGGCCCAAACAATGACCAAACAGGGCTTGGCCTGGGGCATATTGTTGGCCAATCAATTAGAGCCAGAGCCATTTGGATTTAAGGCATGCTCCTTAAGGGAAAAAAGTTTCAGAGATCAAAATTTATATTCCTTTTGTAATACAAGGAAAATTAGGAACCCCTGAGTAACCCCTAGCTACTGACAAGCACCCCCAGAAAGAATGGACTCAGATATCTTTGGCATTTAGCAAACCCCCTGGGACTCCATGACTCCACCAAGGAATGTCAATAGATAGGACCATCCCACTGAAGGATAACCTGGCAGACCCTTTCTAGCAGATATCCCTGGGGCTCTCTGACTCCACCAAGGAATGTAAATGAGATTATCCCACTAGTATGATAACCTGACTGAATCTTTTGATCAGCCAGGACCTTTGTTCCTGTTTCCCTGCCCTGTACCCCCACATATCCTATATAAGCCAAGCCATCACCCCAACACATTGCCATTGATTTGTGGTGCAGTACCCCAATGGCCACCGGCTAATAAATTCTCCACTTAAAACTTATACTCTGTGGTGTGTCTCGCTCACTGCTGGTACAACACTTTGAGCAGAACACCCATGGGTAAGGGTATGACACCCTATGTGGACAGAGAAAAAGAAAAGAAGGGAACCTGTGTTGCCCAACTGGGCAGTTTCACTTGCATGTCCAGTGGGGCAGCTCTTCTTTCTACTCATAGAGGTTTGCCATTTTCCCTTTGTTCTGCAAGAGGACCAAGACATCAGGAAGGTGATGCCATGATGTGCATGTGAATTGGATTTAAGTGAGAGAGGGCTTTGCATAGTCACCAGCCTCACTTTCTCCTCTGGAGCTACCAAGGTTCAGTGGAAATACATAGATCAGGATGACTATTGGAGGGACTTAGTCACCATCTTAAAATACTCGGAGGTTTGTCATTTAGGAGAAGAAATACATCATTCTGAATAGCTCCAAAATGCATAAAGGAAACAATGTACATAAGTTAGACAAATGTAAGTCACAAGGATACTAAGCATAAATCAACCAGAAGAAGATCTTTATAGTCATTCCATCTCTCCAAGAGCCTGATGATTCATAAGACAATCTAAAAAAGGAAAGCTTCTGTTTATACACAACTGGATATAGAGCAGACAATACAGTGAAGTTAACCAAATATAGGGAAAGTCTCCCAGGAGATCATTCATTTTTATTTTTGAATGGTCATGTTCTATTTTTATCACTATTGAGATTATAGCATCACTTGTACATAATATTTTTTTTACTTTTCAAAATGTTATAGCTGTTCATTCATTTGAAACAATATGTATCAATAAACAGTTCAAATTAAAATGTACCCAGAGAAAAAAAGATGAATAATGATAATGCCAAATGTTTATATAGAATGAGTTCTTTCCATGCATAAGCTCATTTGAACCTTCTAACAATCCAGTGAGTGAGGTAGATACTTGAGGCGCTATTGTCTCCAATTTACAGATGAGAAA
Source organism: Trichosurus vulpecula (assembly GCF_011100635.1). NCBI lineage: Eukaryota > Metazoa > Chordata > Mammalia > Diprotodontia > Phalangeridae > Trichosurus > Trichosurus vulpecula. Next base: position 305,887,222 of record NC_050574.1, on the reverse strand, counting down.
ACTGAGGCTAACAGGCTAAATAACTTTTTGTCTGTCACCTAACTAACAAGTATCATCACAAAAAGATAACTATGATAGTGAAGATGTGGAGAGCATGACATAAGATCAGTTTAAAGGAAATTGTTTTGTTTAGCCCAGAACATGGATGACATAGTGGAGTCAGAACAGGTATATTAAGGATTTGATGGGTTATTTGTGGAAAAGATAGTAGACTTTTGCTTTCTTGTCCAAGCATGTGAACATAGAAAAAATGTGTTGAAGTTGCAGAATAGCAAATTTAGGTTTGGTATTTTTTTAAAAAGAAACTTCCTGAAAAATGCACACACTGTGTATTAAAATTCAAAATTGATACTCAAAAGCATTCACCACATTTTCTTTTTTTTAAGATTTTTATTTTATTTTTAGTTTACAACACTCAGTTCCACAGGTTTTTGAGTTCCAAATTTTCTTCCCCTCCCTTCTCTCCCCTCTCCCCCCAAGACAGCATGGAATTCGATATATGTTATACATATACCTTTGCATTAAAAGTATTTACACAATAGTCAAGTTGTAAAGAAGAACCATGATCAATGGAGTGAATCATGAGAAAGAAGAAACAAAACAAAACAATATAGAAAAAAAGAAAGAGTAGATAGTTTCCTTCCATACGCTTTCAGACTCCATAGTTCTTTATCTGAATGTAGATAGCTCTTTCTGTCATGAGACCTTTGGAGCTGTCTTTGAACCTTGTATTGTTGAAAAGAGCCAAGTCTATCAAAGTTAGTCATCACAGAATCAATATGTCTGTGGTTGTATATAAGGTTCTCCTGGTTCTGCTCTGCTCACTCAGCATCATATCATGTAGTTCTTTCCAAGTTATTATGAAGTCCATATCTTCCCCATTTCTTATAGCATGATATTATTCCAATACATTCATATACCACAACTTGTTTAGCCATTCCCCGATTGATGGGCATCCCCGTGATTTCCAATTCTTTACTACCACAAAAAGAGCTGCTGTAAATAATTTTGTACATAAGGGTCCCTTTCCCAATTGTGTGATTTCTTTAGGGTAGAGGCCTAGAAGTGGTATTTCTGGGTCAAAGGGTATGCACATTTTTTTTTAGATTTTGTTATTTGGTATATTTTAGTTTTCAGCAATGATTTCCATAAGATTTTGAGTTATAAATTTTCTGCCCATTTCTACCCTCGCCCCACTCCAAGATGGCATATAATCTGGTTGCCCCTTCTCCAGTCAGCCCTATCTTCTATCACCCCCTTCCACTCCCCACCCCATCCCTTTTCCGCTTACTTTCTTGTAGGACAAGACAGATTTCCATGCCCCTTTGCCTGTATATCTTATTTTCCCATTGCATGCAAAAACAACCTGTTTTGAGCATCTGCTTTTACAACTTGGAGTTCCAAATTCTCTACCCTCCTTTCTCCCCACCCACTCTCCCTAAGAAGGCAAGAAATTCAACACAGGCCACACGTGTATCATTATGTAAAACACTCCCATAAATAGTCATGTTGTGAAAGACTAACTATATTTCCCTCCCACCTATACTGTCCTCCTTTATTCAGTTTTCTCCCTTGACCCTGTCCCTTTTCAAAAGTGTTTGCTTTTGATTACTTCTTCCCCCATCTGCCCTCCCTTCTATTGTCCCACTTTTTATGCCCTTTCCCCTACTTTCATGTGGTATAAGGTACCCAACTTCCTTCCTCAAGTCAAATACGATAATAGCAAGATTCACTCATTCCCTCTCAACTGCCCCCTCTTACCTTCCAACAAACTGCTTTTTTCTTGCTACTTTGATGTGAGATAATTTACCCCATTCTATCTCTCCCTTTCTCTCTCTCTCAATATATTCCTCTCTCATCCCTTAATTTTATTCTATTTTTTAGATATCATCCCTTCATATTCAACTTACCCTGTGCCCTCTATCTATCTATCTATATGTATATATATATATATATATATATGGATTTACATATATACATGTGTGTATATATATGTATATATATATGTATATATATATATATATATGTATATGTATATGTACATTACCTTCAGCTACCCTAATACTGAGGTCTCATGAATTACACACATCATCTTTCCATGTAGGAATGTAAACAAAACAGTTCAACATTAGTAAGTCCCTTGTGATTTCTCTTTCTTGTTTAACTTCTCATGTTTCTCTTGATTCTTGTGTTTCAAAGTCAAACTTTCTGTTCAGCTCTGGTCTTTTCACTGAGAAAGCTTGAAAGTCCTCTATTTTATTGAAAATCCATATTTTGCCTTGGAGCATGATACTCACTTTTGCTGGGTAGGTGATTCTTGGTTTTAATCCTAGCTCCATTGACCTCCAGAATATCATATTCCAAGCCCTTTGATCCCTCAGTGTAGAAGCTGCTATATCTTGTATTACTCTGATTGTGTTTCCACAATGCTCAAATTGTTTCTTTCTGGCTGCTTTCAGGATTTTCTCCTTGACTGGGAGCTCTGGAACTTGGTGACAATATTCCTAGGAACTTTCTTTTTGGGATCTTTTTCAGGAGGCAATCGGTGGATTCTTTCAATTTCTATTTTACCTTGTGGCTCTAGAATATCAGGGCAATTCTCCTTGATAATTTCTTGAAAGATATCTAGGTTCTTTTTTTGATCATGGCTTTTAGGTAGTACAATAATTTTTAAATTATCTCTCCTGGATCTATTCTCCAGGTCAGTGGTTTTTCAATGACATTTCACATTGTCTTCCATTTTTTCATTCCTTTGTTTCTGTTTTATAATATCTTGACTTCTCATAAAGTCACTAGCTTCCACTTGCTCTAATCTAATTTTTAAGTAGTATTTTCTTCAGTGGTCTTTTGGACCTCCTTTTCCATTTGGCTAAATCTGCCTTTCAAGGCATTCTTCTCCTCATTGGCTTTTTGGAGCTCTTTTGCCATTTGAGTTAATCTATTTTTTAAGACATTCTTTTCTTCAGCACTTTTTTGGGTCTCCTTTAGCAAGTCATTGACTTGTTTTTCATGATTTTCTTGCATTGCTCTCATATTTCTTCCCAATTGTTTTTCTACTTCTATAACCTGCTTTTCCAAATCCTTTTTGAGATCTTCAATGTGCTGAGACCAGTTCATGTTTTTCTTGGAGGCATTTGATTTAGGCTCTTTGACTTTGTTGACTTCTTCTGGCTGTATGTTTTGGTATTCTTTGTCACCAAAAAAAGATTCCAAAGTCTGAGTTTGAATGTGAGAGTGTTTTCCCTGCCTTTTCATATTCCACACCAACTACTTGACCCTTGAGCTTTTTCTTGGGGTATGACTGCTTGTAGAGTAGAGAGTACTTTGTCCCAAGCTTTAGGGGCCTTGTGCTACTATTTTCAGAGCTACTTCTACAAAGCAAGCTCTGCCACACCAGAGCTCCTCCTCCCCCAAGAACCATCAACCACAATCATGACTCAGATCCAAGCAGGCCCTGCACGCCCACTGCATGCTGCTTAATTCCTCCCACTTGGTGGGCCTGGGGGTAGAAGGAACTGCAGCTGGAAGCAGCCCCAGAGCTGAATCACTTCTGCACCCCCAGGGCTGGGGCCAACTGTGCACTCCTTTCAGTCCATTCTAGCAGTTCTGCCCACTAACCTTCTTGGTTTTCTTTGGCGTTTGTGGGTTGAGAAGTCTGGTAACTGCCACAGCTCAATGATTCAGGGCCGTGTGGCCTGTTCCACCTGGATCCTGGTCTGGTTGGTCCTGGCACGGCTCACACTGGGCTCTGCTCCCAGCTCCATGTGATAGACCCTTCCCCGCCACCATCCAGGCTTTCCTGAGGTGGAGTCTTGCTTCTCTCTGTTATTTTGTGTATTCTGCTGCTCTAGAATTTGTTCAGAGTCATTTTTTATAGGTGTTTGGGGGGACCTGGGGAGAGCTTACGCAATTGCCTGCTTTTCAGGTGCCATCTTGACACTGCCCCCAGTAAAAACTGAGTATGCACATTTTTATAGACTTTTGGGCATAGTTCCAAATTGCTCTCCAGGATGGCTGGATCTTTCCACAACTCCACCAACAATGTAACAATGTTCCAATTTTCCCACATCCTCCCCAGCATTTATCATTTTCCTGTTTTGTCATGTTAGCCAATCTGACAGAAGAGATGTGGTATCTCAGAGTTGTTTTAAATTGCATTTCTCTAATCAATAGTGATTTAGAGCATTTTTTCTTATGCCTTTAGATATCTTTGATTTCTTCCTCTGAAAACTGCCTGTTCATATCCTTTGACCATTTCTCAATTGGGGAATGACTTGCATTCCTATAAATTTGGCTCAGTTCCCTGTATATTTTAAAGATGAGGCCTTTATCAGAGACACTACTTGTAAAGATTTTCTCCCAATTTTCTGCTTCTCTCCTAATCTTTGTTGCATTGGCTTTGTTTATACAAAACCTTTTCAATTTAACATAATCAAAATTATCCATTTTCACACTGTCTTTCTAAATAAAACTCTGTCCTTACCTTCAAGAAGATTGTAGAAGAGATAAAATAATATGTTTGCAATTAGTGTCATGAAAATGATATATGCAAAGTATTATAAGATTAAAGAAACCAATTGGTCACTTCTATGTTAGGGGATCATAGAACATTTGAAGATTGGATAGGATTTCAACATGTGACAGAAAGTTGAGAGCATTTCAGGTGACAGGAATGGCATAAACAAAAGGATTGGAGACGGAAAATGAAAAGCAAGGCATAAAGAATAATTACTTACTAAGTTTGCCCAGAACATGTGATATTTGTAAGGAATTCATGGGAGAAAGGAATGGAAAGGTAAAGCAGAACTATAGAGTGCCAGGCTAACAACAATTGACAATTCAAGAGAGGAGGAGAAGTGGGGACTTCTTTTAGTTTGGAGTTGTCATGCCCTATTTTTATCACTATTGAGTCTATAACATCCAGCTACAAAACATTTTTACTTTTCAAAATGTTATACCTGTCAACAATTAACATAAGTTAAGAAGACTAAATGGCATCAGTACAAATTGTGGATTAGAGAGAAAATAGACTAAGGGAAGACAAAACAGCTAGGAAGCTGTTCCAATAAGGGCATAAGTTCATAAAGTCCAAAATTTATTTTGGCTGGCAGGGCAATGGAAAATAATGATAAGAGCTAAATGATAATAGATTCTTTATGCTTAGATTTTAAGAAACACAAACAAACAAACATGTGTGTTTTTGTGTGTGTTTTATCACAAGGAAGAAGAATAAAGAGATTAAGAAAAAAGGCTAAGGGAAAAAATAATAAATTAAAATAACTAATCCCTTTAACATTAGGCCTGCTATTTCTCCTTTCCAAAAGTGAATACAAAATGGATTTCCAGAGAACATTTTTAAATCCCTGGTTCTGAGTCCCATATTCAGTATGAGTCTCCAAAATTACAATTAAGTGACAAATTCATTTTTTAAAATTACCATTACATTTATCTTTATTCATGGATTAAGATTAAATTATTAACAGCATGTACAATTTATTTTGTTTTTGCATTTCCATGTATGACTAAATGTGTTCTAGTTTTCATATGTGGTAGTAAACTTAGTATTTTAAAGGTTTCACTTTTATTGACTTTTTAAAAAAACATTTTGAACCCTATGAAGCCTAAAACTCTTTTCGACCTGGCACGCTTTATTGTCCCTGATGAATTTATAAGGACAGTCAATCTACACATTTAATCTTAAATTGTAAAATCCAATGTGTACTGCTAGGCCTGGCAGCTCTTCCCCCAATGATAGTCTGTGAGGTAAAAGTTCATGAGGTGAAAGTTCATCAGGTTAAATTTCTTGAGGCCTAGTCTGCTTCCTGAGAGAGATGCTCCAGGGCCTACTGTTTGTTAATTCAGGAGTAGGCCTGGAGGTTTCTACCCTTCAGTCTGGCCAAACCACAGCCCCTGGAAGTCTTGTCTTTCCTGAGGTCCTCTCAATTTGTCTTTTAGCCTTTTATTTTTGCCACTCTGCATTCCTTTTGTTGCTATTTCCTATCTTTACAAGCTGGAAATTTCTTCCCTACTCCCCATCTTCCCAGTATACTCTCCTACCAAACTCCTTTCATCAAACAAATATGATACTGATATCTAAAGCAGGAAGAGTAAAAACAGAGAAAGAATATTATAGAGCAATTTCCTTAATGAATATAGGTGCAAAAATCCCATATAAAATATTAGCTAAAAATTAAAACAACATATTACAAAGATTATACATTATGATCAAGTGGGATTTATACCAAGAATGCAGGGACAGTTTAAGAAATACTACTAACATTATTTGTTGGTGGAATTGTGAACTGATCCAATCATTTTGGAGAGCAATCTGCAATCACGCCCAAATAGTTATTAAACTACCTATCCCCTTTGACCCAGCAATACAGCTACTAGGTCTTTTTTCAAAGGTGATTAGGGAAAAAAGAAAAGAACCCATATGTTCTAAAAATTTTATAGCAGCTCTCTTTGTGGTGCCAAAGAACTGGACATTGCAGGGGTGCCCACCAATTGGGCAATGACTGAACAAGTTGTGGTATACGATTGTGTTGGACTGTTACTGTGTTGTAATAACTGTTGAGCTCCATAAGCTTAGAAAAACATGGAAAGACTTGAACAAAATAATTAGTGAAATGAGCAGAATCAAGAGAACAGTGTATATAGTAAGAGCAATATTGTTTTAAATATGACTTAGAGCAAATAAGTTATTTTGATCAACCTAAATTGACTATAAAGGACATATGAAGAAAGAAGCTTTTTATCTCCATTCAGAGAAAGAACTGATAAGTAGAAATATGTATAGAGCAATTCTATATATGTATATATGTGTGTAATATATATATATATATATATATATATATATATATATATATGTTTGTGTGTATATGCACACATACATCCATATGTATGTACATTTATATCCTGCTACTTTGCTAAAGTTATTGTTTTAACTAACTTTTTAGTTGAACCTTTGGGATCTTCCAAGTATATCACCATATCATCTGCAAAAAGAGAGAGTTTTATTACCTCGTTCTTTATTCTGATTCTTTCTCTTTCTTTTTCTTCTCTTATTCATAGGTGTATGTGTGTGTGTATGTGTGTGTGTGTGTGTGTGTGTGTGTGTGCGTGTGTGTGATAGTAGCCATCTTTATGGCAGAGGGGTAGGCAAAAAAGGTTAAAAAATAAAATTTACATGACAATTTTGTTGTATATTTGAAAGGATTAGCAAGTTGTGCATAGTAAATTTGTAGTTCCATGTGCATCATCTTTCTTATTGTATTATGTTATGGAAATGTTTGTTTTATTCCATAAATTAAAAATAAAATAAATTTTTAAAAAATCCACTGTATAGAGGTTGGCCAGTTACTAAGAAATCTCGAAATATTTTTTTAAAATTTAAATAATTTTCTTATAATATGCAATTTTAATCTTCTCTGACTGCTGTTCTTCCCCTCAGTCTATAGGTGAAATGATGTTTTATTGGCTCAGGGAAATTACTAGATCACCAAACATTTTTCTCTCTTAGATAGTATTAGGAATAAACCAGAAATGTTGAAAAAAAGAATGAAAGTTTGTGATTATGACAAAGGAGTTATGGTTCCTCAACGAGAAGTAAATTTAAAAGAGAGAGAGAGAGGACTAAAGAAACTCACCATTACTATCACCCCTATGAGGAAACTATCCAGTGCTCAAGTGGAAATGGGAAGGAAGAGATCAAGGATTAAGAATGTTTCCACAACCTGTTGGAAAATCATTGAGATTGTCTTAAGTTATTTCCACATGACATCAGGTATTCGAATGAAAAATAAGAAAAAATATCCCTGACAAGGATGTTTGCCAATGTTTAGCATTTGACCTCCTGCAAACAAATTCCAGATGGTTGATGGCATTGTTCACTTTCTGTGAAATGCTTGTTCTCCTTGACTCAGGTCTAAAACACATACACACACTTAGTATTCACACACCTTGTTTGAATTCCAAGCTCAATATGATTCAACATGGTGACATTGCTTTAAAAAAATTAACATGAATTTAGATAAGGGTAATAGAATGTTCAGAATGTGGAAGGTAAGTATCGCACTAGGGTCTGGTTCGATCCGACCTCACATAGAATGTCAAACTTGGTTCCATTTCCCACTTTTATGGAAGTACATTGTCAAAATGGAGTAGGAACAATGGAGGACAATTATGATGGTAAAGAAATGAAAGATTAGGTTACATTAGAATCAGTTGAAGCTATTGTTGGTTAGTTCAAAAAAGATAATACTTAGAAGGGGTATGATAACATTTTTTAAGTATTTGAAAAGTTCCTATGTGGAAAGAGAATGATGTTTTCTTTTTTTCTTGGTCCTAGAAGGAAAAACTATAAACAATATATAAAAATTGTAAATAGGTATATTTAAGTTTGACATTAATTTTTAAAAACCCCTTTCTAATAATTAGACATATTATAATAATGTATCACAGCACTTAAAGGAACTTGGAAATTATTCACAAAGAAGCCTGGCCAGCCAATGACTGCTGAAAACAGTAGGTGTTGATTTGACAGTTTACACACACACACACACACACACACACACACACACACACACACACATACACACAGAGTGAGGCCATGATACCCCCCAAAACAGTCTGAGGCCACTCATACCAGGGCGCTCTACATATTTGGGCAGCCACAGTCTAGAAGCAGGAGTTTTATAGAATGAGTCTAGTTTTCTCTCGGCTATACATGAATGCTTTCTTACTTTTAATGTAACATACGGGGAATGACCAATTAGTGAGTTTGCATGGAACATAGATTTTAATAGCATGGAAGTATTGTGGCATACAATATTCCACACAAAAGAGAAGAGCATGATGGAAGTAGGAGGGGTATGTGACTTGAAGTAATTCTATTTTAAAAAAAAGTTGTAGGCCTAAAAAAACCTTAACCAATATAGCTTCTCAAAAATGAGATGAACTGCCTCTGGAACTAGTGGAGTCCATATCACTTTATATCTTCAAATGGAACCTGAATGAACATTTATTAAGGATGAAGCAGAGGGGATGAACTAGATGATCTTTGAGATCCATTCCTACAATGACTTTTTTTAATAATTCTCTTCTTTCATTCTCCCTTCTTCCCATTCTGCTTTTCTTTCTGATATGCCCTTTCTTTGCCCCGAATTTTACTACTTTTCAGTAATAGTGATAACTATTTTTAGTAATAACAAAATTCAGTCATGTGTACACAGACATATACCTGTAACACTACAAAAAAACCACACACAGATTAAAAGAACTAAACTCTGCTGTTAAGCATATATTCACAGTCAGAAATGTCTCCTTGCAAAGAAATAACAAAAAATAAAATTGCTTCAGAAGCTTCTAAAGATAAGTTCTCAGGACAGCAGAATCTAGGAAGCTTGAATGCTTGCTCTGCCGCAAACTGCACCTTCCAAGTAGAAAAGCAGTGTGACTAAAACATTATCAATGGAAATTATGCAAAATGACCTGCTGCACCAGAAAATATGAGGTAGCCACTAATCCACCTGAGCAACCTTGTGAGTAAATGTCATGTTTGACAAAGTAGTTCATGTTGGGAAACACCATCTGTGAGGAATATTAGAGACTCGGAGGAGATGTCATGCTTGATAAAGCTAGTAATGTGGATGCCCATCAGAAGTGCAGACTAATATTTCAAAAGCTGAGGGGAAAGAGTCAAGATGAGAAAATGATGAGTTTTAAGAAAGCACCTGAGACCGCTGGTAATGAAAACAAGCACCAAAGAACCACACAGTACAAAAATGTTTCCAATGCCACTTGGTTACACATAATTCCACAAGGGGATAGTGACTCTTTATGTTCCACATGGGCTCTCAGCTTTCTGCAAATGTTGCTCTTTGTATTTTAACACATACCTCATGTGGCTTCATTGCAGAAGCATTTCAGATGTGTACATTAAAAGTAACTAATGAGAAGTATTCATCTCTTCTACTCATCAAATAACTTCAAAGGGTAGATGTCTTTAACAGCAAACAAAATAATTTCAATGATGAATGTCTCTACCGTCATGGAGTTTATATTTAATAACAATAGCAACAATTGTAATGACGTTGACAAGACTGTGCCATCCTCATCATCACTTCTTGTTGTTAGGTGATGCAGTGGATCGTGTCCTGGAACTGCAATCAGAACTCATTTTCATGAGTTCAAATCCATCCCCAAACACTTAGTAGTTGTGTGACCCTGGGCAAGTCACTTAACCTTGTTTGCCTCTGTTTCTCATCTGTAAAATGAGCTAGAGAAGAAAATGACAAACTCTTTCAATATCTTTGCCAAGAAAACAACAAAATAATGACAGAAAGAGTCAGGCATGACTGAAATGACCAAATAATAACAAAAACTGACAGAGAGATGGGGGGAAGAGAGAGAGAGACACACACACAGAGAGAGAGAGAGAGAGAGAGAATTCATTTTTGCATGTTTACCCTTTATTTTCCCTTACTTTATGGATTTTGGGACCCCCCCCTCCCCAATAGTTAAACAACTCCCCCTTCATCCTAAATCTCTTCAGTTCACATACTTCCTATATTCTGGTGATCGACACACTGATGGAGGCATAACATTTTCAGACTAGATATCTCACTGCTGCAGTTACTAATCAATTTCTCCTCTTTTGAAGCAGGTGCCCTGCTTTATATCATCCTATCTAGATCCTTGTTAACTGCTTCCAGATGCCTTAGTTTAGTAGTTGCTTCAAAATCTTCCTCTCCATCACTTCCTTTGCCCTCATGCTACGTTACAATCCCTAAGAGCATAACTGGTCTCTAAGTGGAGAAACTTCAACTCCCATGGTCTATATCTTTGATTAATCTCAGGCACTATCAGAGTTGCTCATATGTTAGATCTCAGCATTACCTATAACTGTCACCTTCAGGATCTTTAATTATAAAATTCACCTGACAAAAAAATCATTATTTTTTCCATATTTGCCTCTGCTTTAATATCAATAAATTATCATTTATCGAACACTTACTATGTAACAGACACTATTCTAGATATCATGGATAATACAAACTTGAAAGAGTCCTTGCCTTTGAAGAGTTACATTTTGTTTTCTTGGGAGAAATACATAAGTATATACAAAATAATGGCCAGGTAGTTTTTGGAGGAAAGGCACTGAGGCACTGGGGAAATCAAGAAGTGTAACATGTAGAAATAAATCCCAGTTAGGTGGCTCATTGGGCAGAGTGTTGGCCTGGAGTTAGGAAGATTCATCTTTGTGAGTTCAAATCTGGCCTCAGACACTTGCTAGCTATGTGACCTTGACCAAGTCACTTAACCCTGTTGGCCTCAGTTTCCTAATCTGTAAAATGAGCTAGAGAAGGAAATGGCAAACTACTCCAGTATTTGTGGTCCAAATAGGGTCAAAAAGAGTCAGATACGACTGAAACAAGTGAATAACAACTATAGAACACCTTAGACCTGCTGATTCTTCCATATGATTCCAAGGTAAAGATGGTATAGAACCTAAAGCTATCTACAATTTTTATACATTGTTTCTAGTTTTCCCCTTTGGGATTCTCAGAGGTAAAAATGAAGATTTCATTCCAGACATACTGTTCGAAGACACAAAGATGGAAAGTAGATTGTCATTTAGGAGGAACAGCAGTAATTGCAGACTGGCTGGGCTATAGAGTGGGGGAAGAAATAATGATATATTATAAGACTGGGAATTTAGGTTAGAGAAAGTTATTAATGTATTTTCGTGCTAAACAAAGTTCATATTTGATCTCAGAAGCAAAGAGCCATAGAAATTCACTAAGCACAGTAGTGACTTGTGCTTTAGGAAAATCACATTATAGCTATGTGGAAAATATATTGTAGGAGGGACAGACATAAAGTAGGGAGACTGATTAAGAGACTATTTCAATAGTCCAGATAATAGGCAATAAGGTTGGAACCAGAAGAGAGGCTTTGTGAATAGAAAGAATGGGACAGATGCAAGAAATGTCTGTTTGTCTCTCTGTCTCACTCTCTCCATCTCTCTCTCCCCTCTATTTGTCATTCTGTCCATCTCTCCCTCCTTCCCTCTCTTTGATCTCATTAGTTCTCTGTAAGTAAGGAGGATTTTGTTATCCTTTTTAGAGTTTAGTTTCCCAGGATCCATGGCCATGCCAATGTCTAGTTTCTGGGTATTATATAATAACTCCCAGAATAGCCCCAAGGATCCTAGTTAGTAATTCCTAGAATCATAGTAATAGACAATCCTACTGAGACTGTGCAGTGAGATAAGGGGTGACATAAGGTGATATTTACTCCACTTGAACAGAATGATGAAATTGCTAAAGCAAACCTGTGAGCATTATATTAGCAAGATGCCTTCTTTGTCTGTTGCCCTATAAAGCAAGTGGGCACTGGTCAGTGATTGGGGAAACCATGGGGGAACCCATTTGGGATTTGGGTAATGCATAGAGGAATGCATGTACCTGCCTCAACCAGCCCCCATTGAGGCTTGAGGAGATTTAGAAGAGTGCACAAGCTGGAATGCTGTGCCTATCTCTATTTACCCCATCAAGACATAGGGGTAGTTACCACCCACTTAACACTGGCCCCTTAGGAAGTAACGGTTAGGGAATGCTGTAGGAGTTGGTGCTCCCATTATCAGCAACTCCTTTTGAGAAGACTAGACTAGAATAAAGTAAGATTATTGACTCCTCCAAGCTGTCTTCCTATCTGATTAGATCAAGAATGGAACTGTTAGAGGCCTAAGTCCAAAAAACTCCAATGCCTCCTGTGTATTATTTGTGAAACACTTCCATAGCTTCAATAGCAACTTCTAAGCATATCTGTCTACCAAGTCCTAGTTTTGGAGCTATAGTCTGGCATCACTAACTGCCTATTGGACATTTTATCACTTTATATTTCCATCTAAAGGAGAGACAGACAGAGACAAAGACAGAAATAGATTAAGATACATACAGAGACAGAGAAAGTGAGAGACATATATATATGTGTGTGTGTGTGTGTGTGTGTGTGTGTGTGTGTGTATGTGTGTGTGCGTGTATGAGAGAGATAGATAGAAAGAGAGAGAGAGAGAGAGAGAGAGAGAGAGAGAGAGAGAGAGTATATTGCAAAGGGCCTTGAATATCAGAAAAAGGAATTGGAACCTTAGTCCATGGACAATAGGAAATCACTGAAGAATATTGAAAATTACTCTTATTAAATTAAATACAAAAGTCAGCCATGGCCAAGGAGGGGCTAGAGAGGTGGCTTTGGAACCAAGAAGACATGGGGCCATTTATCATCTCTGACATATAAAGACTATGTAACCCTAGGCAAATCCCAACATCTAGGAAACTCTCACAGATTAAATTATCAGTTATAGAGAAAATTCCAACTTTCATTGGAAGAAGGAGTTTCTATTTCCAATGGTTGCCTGTACTAAGGTAATCATGTAGAACTGTTTCTGTTTTGGCTAGAAAACCTGAGAGTCTACCCCTCCCAGAATGACTTTTTTTAAACTAGATTAAGAGGCCATTCTTTGCCTTATTTCTTACCTAGACTTAATCACCGAATGAGCATTGCCTCAGTCAAACTGAAATCTGGGAAAGACCTTAGCTTAAAAAGGTTTCCCACAGCGTACTGGGCCATTTCCAGTAATCCTGATCTATATCTGACCATGGGACCCAGATGGCTCCAGACGAGAAAGTGAGTCTACTGACTTTGCACAGCTTTCCGTCACTTAAATCCAATTCACATGCATGTCATTGCATCACATCTCTGATGTCCTCTTCAGGAAACGATGAACAACAACAACAACATACCAATGTAAACACAATCATTTACCAAGTAATAAACATGTTGTATCTTATATTAGAATACACATTTCCTGAAAGCAGTAACTGTTTTGGGTTTTGGGTTCTGTTTTGTTTTTTGCCTTTCTTTGCAACTGGTAAATAGTTAAACACTCCACAAAGGCTCTCAGTAGGGTTCAAGTGGGAGGAGCTATAGCAGCATCAGAGATTAACAGCTCTTTTTAAGCTATGAAAGTCAAGTTTTACAAAGTCCTCAGCAATGACAGCAGGAGTAAGTTGCCAGAAGACCCCACTGGCAATGGATATAGCTTATTTACTTTTTCTAAAAATTTCCTCCATTATTCTCCATTTCATCTTACCATTAGGCTTTACTACTGGCACAATTGAAGTAGCCAGATACATTTACTTGATTGGTTTATTAAAATTGTTGGATTAGTAACACATAGCTTTCTTCTTTTTTTTTCCTCTTTAGAGGAACAGGTAAATTCATTTTTGTTGGTCAGTCATTTCAGTCATGTCTGACTCTTCATGACTCCATTTGGGGTTTTCTTAACAAAAATGTTGAGTGGTTTGCCATTTCCTTCTCCAGCTCATTTTACAGATGAGGAAACATTCCAAAAGTGTTGGGTGACTTGTCCAGGGGTACATTAATAAGTGTCTGGGGCTATATTTGAACTCCCAAGAGTGAGTCTTCCTGACTCCACTGTGCCACCTAGCCACCCTTCTGAGAAAAGTGTTATAATTGCCAGATCCAATATAGAATATCACTAACTTCCCTTGTAAGCAATCAGTCCTTAGAAAACATCATACTAAAGAAGTTGATCAGTTGAGTGCCTGACATTGGGCCAAGACTAACACCTCCAAAGTGTGATTTTGAAATTTTAGGAAAAAAACAATCAGGAATATTCCAAG